>NC_057723.1:81741750-81748249 GCF_004010195.1 Chiloscyllium plagiosum
AAGATGATTAGGGGTTTAGATAGGATCGACAGTGTGAATCTTTTTCCACGTATGGAGTCAGCTATTACGAGGGGGCATAGCTTTAAATTAAGGGGTGGTAGGTATAGGACAGATGTTAGGGGTAGGTTCTTTACTCAGCGAGTCGTGAGTTCGTGGAATGCCCTGCCAGTAGCAGTGGTGGACTCTCCCTCATTATGGGCATTTAAGCGGGCATTGGATAGGCATATGGAGGATAGTGGGCTAGTGTAGGTTAGGTGGGCTTGGATCAGCGCAACATCGAGGGCCAAAGGGCCTGTACTGCGCTGTATTCTTCTATGTTCTATGTTCTATGCAATGGGGGATGTAGTTCCAGTATTATCTTCCTGTGTAAATAACTCACAAATGGCAGCGCAGTACAACCTCCACTAGAATGATACTACAGTATTGTTACAACCAGTCTTTGGGCAATGTGGTATGGTTGCAGCTAAGATATGTCAAACCATAAAGCTCCTGGGTAAGGAGAGGTCAACTGGCTCTACTTAGTAATTCACCTAGCTCTTCAGTCAAGGTAAATTGACAGGTGATTCCTTCCTTTGTGGATATCTTTCTCCCAAGCTTTACTGTGTATAGTCTCAATCCCCATTTTAAATAAAGAATATACTGGCATTCGAGGCAGTTCAGAAAAGATTCACTAGGCCGATTCCTGAGATGAAAGAGTTGACTTATCAAGAACCAATAAACAGCTTAGGCATTTCTTCATTAGAGTTTTGAAGAACGAGGGGTGATCTGATTGAAACATGCAAACCTTTGAGGGGCTTAGCAGGATGCGTATTGAGCAGATGCTTTCACTAGTGGAGGAATCTCAAATTTTGGTACATAGTTCCAGAATAAGGAAGCATTCATTTAAAACAGATTTTTTTAAAAATTTCTCCCGTAGGGTAGTGGATGTCGAGAATTGTCTACTCTGAGAGTTGTGGAGATTGAATCATTGAAAGCATTTAAAAAGGAGGTAGATAGATTATTGAAATACCAGGGAACTGAGGACTATAATGAGCTGACACAAAAGAGTACTTGAAGCCCAGGGCAGATCAGCCATGATCTTATTGAATGATGAGACAGATCTGAGGGGATGAATGGCCTACTCCTCCTATTTCTTGCCTTCTCTTATTCCTGGGTTTTTAGCATCCCAATGTCAGTGTGTAACTAACACCATATAAATGAATTACAAAGTATCTAAGCCCATGTAAAACATCTGGTCTATTAGATACCTAGAGGAGCAAACTAAAATTGCCTTTGTGTTAATTTTAGGTCAAGCTGCCATGCCATTCCTAACAAATATAAAGCCACTTTGTTTGCCTCCATGGATAGTTTTAGAAGCTGAGAGGGTAGTACATAGAAAACATACAATACTGAAGTAATATCTCCTCTACATATGTTACTTCCAAAGCTAACTGGTAAATACCTTCATGAATGAACGTTGCGCCTTATTAATTTTATTGACAACTCTCAGTAACTGTGATACAGCAACAAAAGGACATGCTTCTAATGAGTCAACTTGAGATAGTAGTGGTTTACTTTTCTATTTTTTAATTAACATGTTCAGGGATGTCATGACACATCCCTGGAGTAAGTGGGACTTGAACATGGGCCTCCTGGCCCAGAGGTATGGGCATTATCACTGTACCAGAAGAACCCTTCTGGTAGTGACCATGATATTTTCTAATCAACCTGTTCAGAGATGTTACAACATCCTTCTGGAATAATTGGCACTTGAACCGTTGGTCCAGAGGTAGGCACAACTATGTGTAAGAATCGTCAACATGGGGGTAACCATTAAAACACAGTTAAATAATGATCTGATGGAACGCATAATGAGAAATTGCAGCACCAGGTTTTAAGAAGGCTAAACATGTTGTTTTGTAAAGCCGACAAAATTCCTCATACAGTGAGATGTTCAAAGTCACAGTCATTAACTGTTTTGGATCCAGTCGAATTTATTAGAAATGCAGCTTCAATGTTTATGTAATTTTTTGTAGAATGTCTAAAGTGTTAAACAATCTTAATACAGCATCTGTTTTTCAGATTATAATTTATGGTAAATTTGTTCAGGTTGTTCGAAAGTTTTTCTCAAAATTGTTGTTTTGAGCAAAAAAAAACTGGGGTAATAACAGTCACAATTCTGACTTTTCACTTTTTGTTTTCAGTTTGCAAGGCATATAAAGAAGTCTGAGGGTCAGAAGACTCCCAAGGTCGAATTACAAATCTCCATCTATGGTGTTAAAATCTTAGACTCCAAAACAAAAGTAAGTCATTCTTTGATTTTTGGGTAATTATTAATGATCAAGTACTTAGACAAATATGTTTCACAACATGCAACAAATTTTAATTAAAAGCTGAACAGCTCACTTGTATAAAGTTAAAACTAAAATAATCCCACATTTGTTGTATGTATACAGCAATACAGGGTATAGTTATGCTTGATCCCAAATAAATGAGAAAAATGTAGCAAGCAAACGTTAATTTGATATATGCCGTAAGGAAGGGCTGTTAATGAGACCTGAGGTGATTGAGGGATCCTGTTCAGTGGTGCTGGAGGTCAGAGGCCACAACAGGGGGCATGGGGAAAGTTAAAAGCCTGGAGATCATTGGAAGCTGTCAACATGAAGGAGATAGTATGAGTCCAGATAGGAGGGTGAAAGGAATCAAGATTCAGTTGGAATTCTGACATTTAAAGCTTTAAGTCCCTTCTTCTTCATCACCACTTGACCCAAATTCATCTACTTTCTGATCTGCTTCTGTTTCCATAGAACTTATATGACTAGTCCCCATTCAGTGTCTGTTCATTAGTACCTCCTTGGATATTGATCTGGGGGATTCAGTGATGGTAATGCCATTGGATGTCAAGGAGCTACTGTTAAGTTCTGCTTTGTTCAAGATGGCTATCACCTCACACTTGTGAAACAGAAATGTTCTTTGTCACTTGTCTACCCAAACCTGGATAATTTCTGCATTTGGATGTGGTCTGCTTCAGGACCTGAGGCAGTATCTGAATGATGCTAAACATTGTGAAGATCCCCAATTCAAAGCTTAAGATGGATTGAAGGTCATGGATGAAGCAGCTGAAGATGGTTGAGCCAGAAGAAATCCTACAGAGCCATCCAGGACCAGAGTTGAATAACCTCCAATAACCACAGCCATCTTCCTTCGTGCCAATTCCAACCAAAGGAGAATTATCCCCCAATTCCCATTGACTGCATGTGATGTTGATGTTAAGGGCAGCAACTCTCACCTCACCTCTGGATTTCAGCTCTTTAATCCATGTTTGAACCAAGGCTGTAATGAAGTCAGGAGCTGACTGGCCCTGGAGGAACCTAAACTGGGCATCACTGAGCAGGTATTGCTTGATAGCTCTGTTGATGACACCTTCCATCACTTTACTGATGACTGAGAGTAAACTGATGGGGTGGTAATTGCAGAGCTCTGCACCTTTTTACCATTTAAATAATACATTTAGATAGTTCATTTTAATTCTTCCTGCCAAAATGGGCAATCTTACATTCTCCCATATTGTACTTCCTTCCCAGATCTTTGACTCATTTTCTATATCCCTTTGTAGTCTCTTTGCATCCTCTTCACAACATAGTTACTTATTAGATTAGATTAGATTACTTTAGATTAGATTAGATTACTTTACAGTGTGGCTCATTTTCTATATCCCTTTGTAGTCTCTTTGCATCCTCTTCACAACATAGTTACTTATTAACAAATTTATCAACCAGACCTTCAGTCATATCATTGAAGTCAATCGTATAAATTGTTAAAAGTTTAGGCTCCAACACTGATCAGTATGGCACTCCAGTCATTACATTTTGCCAAGTATAAAGTGACCCATTTTTGCCTGTTCCCTGCTTCCTGTTAGCCAGCTGTTGTTCTATACATTTCAACATGTTAACCCCTATACCATGAGCTTTTATTTTCTCCAATAACCTTTGATGTAGCACCTTATCAAATGCCATCTGGAAATCTAAGTGCAGTACATCCACTCATTCCCCTTTATACATACTATGTGTTACTTCTTCAAATAACTACAACAACCTGGTTAACATGATTCCCTTTCACAAAACCAGGTTGATTTTAGTATGACTTTAGGTATGAAAAAGTTGAAAGCTACTGTTGGAGTTCTCCCTCTATCATTTCTGCCCCTGTCATTTTTCATCTGAAGTAAAGTTTGAAACACTATTGAAATCTCCACCTTTCATCTTGCTTTGTGCATGACACTTTTGATAGTCTATCCACATTGTCTTGGAGACTCAAAGCATGGAAGATTAATCCCTCGAGCATTGCTATGAACAGCCCAGGAGACAATAGGGATCACACGTCACACCTGGTACATGCACCAAGCAGATACAGTTGGCTCCTGTGAGTCTAACCCTCTCTTGCTCTCCCAGTTTAATGGATGAGCACTTCTCAGCTCCCATCCCCCATGCTGCCTCAACATTGTCGGTGCCAATTACAGCAGCTTAAATTCCTGAAGAAACTGAACAACACATAAAACACACAATCATGCCATTTGAGCATGACAAATGTCCTACACATTAATAACAACACTTTGCTGAAAACAACTATTCCTAACAATCAATTATACAATCCCAATTTAACTCCCTCAGTGAAGTTGAGGGTAGCTTATATTTCCTGTGAAGCACAATGATTGGATTCTACTCATTGCTTGTTCTACTCAGCTGTTGCATGTAGGAACATGGTGCGTAATAATCAAGTCATGTTGAAATCAAAAATGTAATTTTCCTGAAAAACTGTAATAATTTTTCTACGCAAATCCTTTTTAGTCTCCAGGTAATAAGTGCCCTGCAATTTCTCTATTGAGCAATAGGTGCATAACAGCATTGAATCAAATGTTGTTTTGTTTTCAAATTTAAACAATTTATTGTAATCTTGGGTTACAAGTGATGAACACTGTTAAAACACTCACTGCTGTTTTTTTTATGTTTGATGCATTTTCAATGTGTTTAGCTTTAATAAGAAGTTATATTCAAAAGTGTCAAAGAATATAGTTTGATTAAATCCTAATGTTTGTGTTAAATATGCTTGGGCTTTATCCCAGATTTCCTTTGGCGATTTAAAACTATCAAGAAAAGTACTGCAATTGCTGTAAGTCTCAAACATAAACAGAAAATGTGAGAAACGCTCACTTCAGCGGCACCTCATGAGGCATAAAAATGGAATGATAGAGCATAGAAGGAACCCATTAAGCTTATGATGCCAGTGGTAGCTCTCTAGCCAAGCAGTCTGATTATTCCCACTGCTCTTGCCACATAATGCAACCAATTTTCCCTCACAAATTTATGACCGGCTTTATTGTTCCAATATTATCATTGAATTTGCTTCTACCACTGTTTTAAAGCAGTGCATTTTAGATCACAACAATTTCCTGCTTTTAAAAAAAAAGTCACCTCTGGTTCTTATACTTGTAAGCATAAATCTGTGTCCATTTGTTACTGCCCCTCCTGTTTGTGCTGGCTCTGTAGTAAAGCTATTCAGTTATTTCCAGCAATTCTCACAATATGTCATGAATAACCTTTAGGTGTTTCCTTTTCTTTGCATTGTATTCACTCTGCTTGTATTCAGATTTCTACATTTAGTGTGACTTGTAATCCCAGGAATACAAGGCATATTATCACTTAGCTTTCATGCTGTCAGTAGCGTCATATAGGGGCAATAATAGCCTCCAAAAGAGGTTGATGGTTTCGTAATCTCATTAACATCAGTCATGCAGCTGGATAAGTTTTGAAAAGTTACCATGCAAAATCTTCACTTGTTTCACATAATAGGTCCCTTTTAATGTGGAATTTGTGGCCCGATAAAGCAAATGCATCTTCAGTTGTCACTTTAGGTTAGAATCTGCATGGGTGCATTTTGACCAGTTCCATAGTGGACCTAAATAAGCCTGCCAAAGGGAAAATAGCAAGCTTTTCTTTAATTTGCTCATGGGATATGAGCATTGCTAACTACACAATCATTTATTGAATATCCTTAATTGCTCTGGAGAAAATGATGGTGAACTGATGCAGTCCTTGGGGTGCATGGGCACCAAAACAGTGCTGTTAAGTAGGGAGTTTCAGGATTTTGACCCTGTGACAGTGAAGGAATGGTGTTATAGTTCCAAGTCAAGATTGTGTCTGACATGAAGGGGAACTTGCAGTTGATGGTGTTCCCATACATTTGCTGTCCTTGTTCTTCCAGTTGTCAGATGTCATAGTTTGGAAGGTGCTTTCAGCCTTAAATGTTACTGAAGTGCATCTTGGAGCTGGTACTCACTGCTACCACTGTATGTCGATGTTGCAGATGATAATTGAAGTACCAATCAAGTGGAATTCAGTGATGGTAACACCATTGAATATGAAGGGATAATGAGGAGAAAGTGAGGTCTGCAGGTGCTGGAGATCAGAGCTGGAAATGTGTTGCTGGAAAAGCGCAGCAGGTCAGGCAGCATCCAGGGAACAGG
>NC_057723.1:81748290-81750758 GCF_004010195.1 Chiloscyllium plagiosum
CCCGAAACGTCGATTCTCCTGTTCCCTGGATGCTGCCTGACCTGCTGTGCTTTTCCAGCAACACATTTCCAGCTATGAAGGGATAATGACTGATTTCTCTTTTGGATAATGACATTGCCTAGTACATTTGCCCTCGATGTAGTGCCAACCTTTTATCCTATTCTAAGATCAGACTAACCTACGTACCTTTCATTTTACTATCTTCCATGTGCCTAACCAAGAGTCACTTAAATGTCCCTAATGTACCTGACTCCACTACCATCGCTGACAGTGCATTCCATGCACCCATCACTCTCTGTGTAAAGAACCGACCTCTGACATCTCCCCTAAACCTTTCTCCAATCTAAACCTTAAAATGATGCCCCCTAATGATAGCCATTTCCACCCTGGGAAAAAAGTCTCTGGCTATCCACTCATTCTATGCCTCTCATAATCTTGTACACCTTTATCAAGTCACCCTTTATCCTTCTTCACTCCAACAAGAAAAGCCCTAGCTCCCTCAACCTTACTTCCTAAGACATGCCCTCCAATCCAGGCACCATCCTGATAAATCTTCTCTGCACCCTCTCTAAAGTTCCCACGTCCTTCCTGTAATGAGGTGACCAGAACTGAACACAAGATTCCAAATGTGGTCTAACCAAAGCTCTATAGAGCTGCAGCATGACTTTTAGATTCCCTACAGTGTGGAAACAGGCCTCTCGGCCCAACCAGTCCACACTGACCCTCCGAAGAGTAACCCACCCTTTGCAGCTCTTAAACTCAATCCCACTGCTAATGAAAGCCAACACACCATACATCTTCTTAAGAACTCTATCACTTTGGATGGCAACTTTTAGGGATCTATAGACATGGACCCCAAGATCCCTATGATGTTCTATATTGCCAAGAATCCTGCCTTTGACCCTATATTCTGCATTCACATTTGACCTTCCAAAGTGAATGACTTCACACCTTTCCAGGTTGAATTCTATCTGTGTCTTATTGGCCCAGTTCTGCATTCTGTAATGTCCTGTTACAACCTACAACAGCCCTCCACTCTATCCACCATGCCGCTAACCATTGTGTCATTGGCAAACTTACTAACCAACCCTCCACTTCCTGATCTAAGTAATTTATAAAAATCACAAAGAGTAGAGGTCCCAGAAATGATCCCTGCAGAACACCACTGGTCACTGAGTGCCAGGCTAAGTACTTTCCATCTACTACCACCCTCTGTCTTCTGTGTGCCAGCCAATTCTGTATCTAGATAGGCAGATTTCCCTGTATCCCATGCCTCCTTATTTTCTGAATGAGCCTACCTTGGGGAACCTTATCAAACACCTTGCTAAAATACATGTACACCGAACCAGTGCTCTACCTTTGTCAATGTGTTTTGTCACATCCTCAAATAATTCAGTAAGGTTTGTGAGGCATGACTTGCCCCTCACAAAGCCATGCTAACTATTTCTAATCAAACTGCGGTTTTCCAAATAATCATAAATCCTGTCTCTCAAAATCCTCTCCAATAATTCACCCACCACGGATGTAAGACTGACTGGCCTGTAGTTCCCAGCATTATCCCTATTCTCTTTTTTGAACAAGGAATAACATTTGACACCCTCCAATCATCAGGTACTACTCCAGTGGACAGTGAGAATGCAAAGATCATTGTCAAAGGCACAGCAATCTTTTCCCTCACTTCCTGTAGTAACCTTGGGTATACCCCGTCTGGCCCAGGGGACTTGCCTATCCTTATGTTTTCCAGCACATCCTCCTTTTTTAAAGCGTATCAACCTGTTTCATGCTAGCCTCACAAAGGTCAAGGTCCCTCTCAATTGTGAATACTGAAGCAAAATATTCATTAAGGACCTCCCCTACCACCCCCAACTCCAGGCGCAAGTTCCCTCTACTATCCCTGATCAGCCCTACCCTCACTCTGGCCATCCTCTTGTTCCTCACATAAGTGTAGAATGCCTTAGGGTTTTCCTTCGTCCTACCTGCTAAAGCTTTTTTATGCCCCCTTCTAGCCCTTCTAAGTCCATTCTTCAGTTCCTTCCTGGCTACCTTGTGACTCTCTAGAGCCCTGTCTGATCCTTGCCTCCTCAACCTTATTAAGCTTTCTTCTTCCTCTTGACTAGATGTTCCACATCCCTTGTCACCCAAGGTTCTTTCATCTTACCATCCCTGCCTTGCCTCAATGGTGCAATTTGTGACACAAATGTTACTTTCTGCTTGTCAGCCCAAGCGTGGAGGTTGGCCAGATTTTGATACATATGGACACATATTATTTCAGGACCTGAAGAGTCGAGAGAGATGCAGAGCTTTGTGCAATCATTGGCGAACATCCCCACTTCTGACCTTATGATGGAAGGAAGGTCATTGATGAAGCAGCTCAAGGTTATTGTTGTTGTGGTTCTGTTCGCCGAGCTGGAAGTTTTTGTTGCCAACGTTTCGTCCCCTGGCTAGGCGACATCCTCAGTGCTTGGGAG
>NC_057723.1:81751179-81803938 GCF_004010195.1 Chiloscyllium plagiosum
GGTATCTGTTTTTGGCGAATACCTTGTATAGGTGTTCCTCTTCTTCTTTTTGCAGTCCTGGTGTACTGCAGTTTGTTGTGGCCCTTTTGAATAGTGTCCTGATGCAGCTTCGTTTGTATGTGTTGGGGTGGTTACTTTCATAGTTTAGGACTTGGTCTGTGTGTGTGGCTTTCCTGTATACTCTTGTAGTGAATTCTCCGTCTGGTGTTCTCTGTACCATCACGTCTAGGAATGGGAGTTGGCTATCCTTTTCTTCTTCTCTACTGCGACCCCTAGGACTCATAACAGCAATTTACCAACCACTACAGCGGACAGCTGAAACTGACAACCGGAAGCGGCAGGGACAGACCACTATAAACACCGGAGGAAACATCAAAGAAGCGCTTCGCAGGAGGCTCCCAAGCACTGATGATGTCGCCTAGCCTGGGACGAAACGTTTGCAACAAAAACTTCCAGCTCGGCGAACAGAATCACAACAACGAGCACCCGAGCTACAAATCTTCGCACAAACTTTGATCAAGGTTATTGTGCCTGAGACACTATTCTGGAGAACTTGTGCAGAGATAACCAGGGACAGAGTTGTTTGGGATACCAGATACTCTGCCACAAAAGTATCTGGGGCTGATAACCCAGAAACCCCACCCTCTGCAATAGACAACATTTCCCCAAGCCCTGCATTTTCACATTGCAATCCTGCAATGCTAATGCTCTCAAGTATGTTGCTGGACACCATGCGATCGCTCTGCAGGGCCACTTGGGAGTTGCACAAGTAACAGCAGAAATGCTTTTTGTGCTCATGAATGGCAGTTTTGACACTGAGAAGAGGGACCAAGGGGAACTCCTGATCTTTCAGACCAAGTGAGTTATAGCCTGGAATATGTGGCTACATAAGGTGTAGCATAGGGGGGAAACAAGCAATTTAAATAATAAAAAGGGCCTATAACCTATGTCACTTAAAGTAAATACAGTTAACATTTCCCTCCATGTAGCAGAATGGAAACTTTGCTTGGGTTTCTGCAGAGTGACTACATTACCCTCATACTCCCAGTGGTACAGGAGAAATCTCCAAATTAATGGATTTCTGTATCGGAATGGTGACCCCAGTAGGCAAGGAAGTGAGGAATAATCAACAATAACCAAAGGCACTCCTTGCTTGCACATTGGAAATACACAGTTAAATTTCTAATAGGATGGTCATGTATGAGGAGACAGTACCACAGGTATATTTTGCAGCCTCAGGTTGATGAACACTAAATGGGGGATGAAGTTAGGTCGAAATATGGTGAATTATAAATGGCGCAACCTTATTGAATTAAGGAGAGAGATATTAACCCAGCAACCAAACTGCAATCAGCCTAACATCGATAGTGCTAATACTTTGGACTATATTAATCTGGGAAAATATTAATTGGCACTTGGAACAATATGGAAAGCCAACAGGAATATTTTTTAAAAGAGCATTTATGTTGACAAAAAGTTCATTTGATCAAGTCATGGATATAGTTGATGAGAATTTTATGGAGGTATGGACTTTGAAAAAGGAATTTGCCAAACTATCTAATGGACTTCAAAGCCAAGTTGAAACCCATGAGTTTAAAGAGGCACTACCTGCAAGCATTCAAAATTGATTAATTGATAGAAAGCAGAGAGTACTGGTGAATGGTATAAGTTTGTGGATAACACAGAATGGGAAATGCTATTAGTACTGAAGATGATGGTAACTGACTTCCAGAGGATCTAATCTGGTGGAAAGGGCAGATGCATAACACAAAAAATATTAATGTAGTAAATTGTGAGTTAATTAGTTTTGTTAAGAAGAGAGGGAATGGATAATATAAACAATGAGTACAGTCAATCTTTTTTTATTCACCTCAGATGTTTTTGATTCACCTCCTCATAACCAAGATGGACACAAAGCTGGAGGAAAACGTGGGACCCTTGACATAACCCTGTTAAATTAGTGTCAGCTGGAATACAAAGGACAGAAAAAAAACACTGAAAAAGCTATTCAGATGAATTAGACATTTATCTCTACGTATAATCCTGAATGTGATATAGACACTGCACTTGACATGATTAGTCAATCCTGAAATGGATTGCTGTTAGCTTGCAGAAGAATTTCTACCATTTTACACTAAATGCATTCAAAGTCAGACAGAATAGTACAAAAGATTGAGGAATTTTAAGCACAAGTTACATCCTGCATAAATTAAGAATCTGTGATTTTTGTTTTCCCCAATGCTGATGTTAAAAATGCCTTGCATTGGAAACCAGCATTATCCACAAAACTGGCCTGATTTATTGTTTTTTGAAAGGTTGTCCATTTTGCAGGTGCTCATGATAATTCACTAGGTGAGTCTGCAAATTTGCTTACTGACAAAAATTAATCTGCAATTACTTTTGCATGGACTGACTGACTCCATTTTCTTTTAATATTTTGACACTATGAAGCTAATAATGTGGGCAAATATAAAGCGTGGAACATTTTAAAGGAACTGAGAAGGGAATAATCTTCTCATTTCATCCCCTTTTGACAAGTTCAGTCACCAGCCTATGTTTCTGATCCCCTACCCCAGCTGCTCAAAAGAAATTGTTAAATTTATGGAAATTGTGAATTAAGTAGCTGTTGGCAATCATTTTTTTCATGTTTTTGTGTGTAATTCTTTGTTTTTATTTATTTATCTTTTACCATCTTTGCTGTTGGTTACCATTAAATGGAGTTAAGGCTTCGGACTAACTCGTTGTAGCATCAATTGATTGGAAGAAATGATAGTCAAGCGTGTAATTGCAAGGAGTTTATACAAGTGATACATGAAGGAAAATGCCCTCACTTCTGTTTCTTAATCTAATGTGTTTAATTATTATTTAGGGTTGCCTTAAGTCTCGGGTGAATTTGGAGAGGCAGTGGCATGGTTGTAATGTCACCGCACCATTAATCTCTAGACACAGGCTCTTGATTTGGGGACAGGGGTTCAAATTCCTCCATGGCAGGTGGTGAAATTGGTATTCGATAAAAATCTGGAATAAAAGATAGTCGAATGTAATCTTGTAACCATTGTCATAAATACCTTTCTGGTTCGCTATATAGCTTTCATATTACTCCAGACCTCAGCAATGTGGTTGACTCTTAACTGCCCTCAGAACAATTCGGGATTAGCAACAAATACCGACCTAGCCAACAATGCCCATATTGCATGAATGTATAAAAAGAATAGACAAATGTTAAAACTGTGTGATGTAAAAAAGTAATACTTACAAGTTATTAAATTATCTTATGGTCCACTGAAGGATTGTTGACATAGATATGCTGTTACAACTCCCATTGATTTAAAAAAATACATATAGAATTACCTCTGTGTTTCACTGTGCGTAACAGTAAAATATACTTGACTTCTTTTGAGGCTGTCATCACCACTTAGATTACTGGTGACACACACAAACTAAGTGAGCCTCCCTTCTGTAACTCATTGTCATCTTTACTGGTGCTATCTATTAATATCCACTTACTAGCGTTTGGAAATGGGCTGTTTACCATCGTACCCGATGTTTACAGTTCTGGGGAGCTCATTGGTAATGAACAGGGAAGTCATCTTAAGATTTTACGAAAATCAACTCACCTCGGTAAAGGACTTTGGTGGACTGAGGCAGAATGAAGGGAGGTTATTCTTCCAGTTGAACAGAAGAGTAATCTCAGAAAAGGAGACCGGGCTTTCTTCAAGAAGATCAAAGAAAAGTAAGAAGTTATTGCAGGCACATAAGGAAGAAAATTACCCAAAATTGTTTGCAGATTCCAGATCATGCTCAAAATTGCACAGTGTCTTTGAAGCCAAGTTGGTTGTTTGCAATTCCAAAAATATCATTGCTACAGGAAGATTGATGTGCAACAACAAACATATTTTGCTCATTAGTATTGTTATAGGTTTCCCATGTTACAATTTCTGCTTTCTGTAATTGAGAATAGGAGAATCTGTTTGACAGAGATAGTTGGAGAGTTATGGAGCAAGGTGATACGTTCTGGGTTGATTAGGTTTCACGCAGGTCAAAATGGGGTATGGTAATTAGAGGCAACTAGGCATGTTAATTTAAACAAATGAGACTGGTCTTAAAAGATTCCCCCTTGGATTTCGTAAGGAGCAGTCAGTTCATAAATACTAATCTGAATTCATCTTTTGGTACTTGATTTATTTTCCATTATGTATAATGTCACAATAAAGGAAACAACATTTGTTTACATTGCAGGAAATGCTGCATAATTGCCAATTACACCGAATATCTTTTTGTGCTGATGACAAAACTGACAAGAAGATATTTACTTTTATTTGCAAGGATGCTGAATCGAATAAGCACATGTGTTATGTGTTCGATAGTGAAAAGTGTGTAAGTATAAAATACAATGAACTGTTACATTAATGGCTAGATTGTTTAGTAAGTTCCTACAGTAGAATGTGTGCAACACAATTTATAAGTGTGATCAATCAACTGCAATGGTTAATTTGAATAAGTTTGTATATTTTTGCAAAATGTATGGGTAAATCCAACATCATGCAGATTCTAAATAGGCTTCCAAATGTGGCTTGCTGGATTCAGGTTTTAGTTGCAGCTGCTTGCCTTCATTGACTTCAGGAATATGAGAAATGATGGGACTGTTGAGACTGCCAACTGCAGAAGCAGAAAGAGAAAACATGGCAGACCCACGGAGCTTCAATGAAGTCAGCAAGGATACATGACTCAAAAGGGCCCTTTAGCTTCCAACTTTTCAAAAATAAAACATTTGACATCAACATCATCGAGAAAAACTAAGTGCGGCACTTGTCATGACACCTGTTTACAGCAAGACTTGAATTCAACACCAGAGCACACATAGTCCTGCCTATGACGAGTGAAGTCATGGTGGCACTAAACTTTAGTAATGCAGCTTGCAGATGTCTTTTCGCAAGGAAGGTGACAATGGTTTACTTTCACGTGCAGGTTTTTGTTCAGGAGGAGAAAATGTTTGGATTTTCCCAAGTATAATGTGTAATGAATTGACTGCATCAGCATTGTATTATATTTTTCTCCTTCAAATGCTGGATGTGTTTTCTATTGGGAAGAAGTATGATTCCCTGAATGTTTGAACAGAAACATTTGAATGTCATTTGGCAGAGGTATTACTTCTTTTTACTGCAACTCCCTTTGAAACTCTTAATGTGTTATAACTGGATTAGTCTCCAAGAGGGACAGTGTTTACATTGGACGATAATAATTTGAGCAAGCTATTCTGATCAGCCATTAGTTCTGTGAACTTGTTTTAAACCTAATGTGTAAAAAATGATTTTTAAAAAGTTTTGGATCGATGGATGTAGTTTACTGCTTGTTCACTCCAGAGGATTTACTGGCAAGCATCTAATGAAGTTGGTGGTTGGGGAGCTGACCACTTTCCTGCTTTTATCAGAATTTAATCTTTGATGGGAAGGCTTGTGGAGAGTCTGGCTGCACTATTGCCAATTGAAAACCTTTGGGGGCAATTAAAGCTCACTTAAGGTCCTCATGCTGCCACCTCTGGTAATCATTCAGTAGTGGATGGGGTACCAACTTTGCATGGGCCCCAAAGAGCAAGTAAGTTAGGAGTCATCTGCACTTAAAGTTTCCTGACCAAGTGAGTGGTAATGGAAAAGGGTGAGCTGTGGAGAGCCATCCCCCTGCCCTTCCTACAAACAGCCTTACGCCCCAACCCTCCCTCTGGCTCTCATCTGTGCCTAGGGCAGACAACTATTCTGGATCTCAAGTGGCTGTGATACTTGCTACAGCCACTGCCTCCCAGTGGCACTGCTGAACATTGAAGAGCTGCCAGCCTATAATTGCTCAGCAGGTCTTGGTGAGCAGGTCTCCAAGCTCCTTAATGCTGGGATAGGCTGGCCATCTCATAGCCAACTGTCTCACTGGCCTTTAATTTAACAGGCCTTGCCAAAAATAAAAGTGACATGATGCTTTGCGATCACCTCCATTAAACTAAATATCATTCTCTGTTTCAGGCTTTAAATTGTTTGGTTATCTAAAATTGCTGGAAAAGTTCAATGACAAATAGTAAATATTTTATAATATTTTACCCCAATGGATAAATCAGATAACAATCTAATGGCTAGAGAAATAGCTTTGAAATTGAGGTGTTGCTATATACAAAGATGGCCAGAAAGGAGACTGTATTTAATTTCCTGAGATAGCTTACATGTCTTGCAGTATTATTGACCCCTCAAGATGGTGGTTGCAAATAACCAAAGGATAACGCTTACACTTACTCAGTAGTAGGTTAAAGTGCCTATTGCTGGAGCCCCTATACACATTCAAAAATGATTTCACTTGGGCCAGGCTGAAAACATTGAGAATGAGCATTGCAGTAGTGATCATTTGTTTAGCATTCCACAATTCACTCCTCATGTAAAGGGGCCCAAGGTAATGATTTTTCAATACTTGAAGCATCAGAAAGAACAAACAAGTGTGGAGTTAGGCTATGTCTTGTTTAAAATTGTAAGCAAATATGGGATTGGTGGGACAAGCAATTCCATTGCAACTGATAGTTGGTGACAAAAAATTGCAACTTCTAAGTGTGACTCATGAGACTAACGCCAAGGTCATAGTGACCCAAGTTGACTTCAGTGATTATACCACAAATTTAATATATTGGGACAAGCTGTCAAAGTACAACAATATTCCAGATGCTGCACAGAGATAGTAAAGACATTAGAAAGAAATGAAAACTTATGAACTTGAAATTAAAAAAAGAAATATTGCATAATAAATAAATGGCAGAATGGTTAAACTAACAATAAGCTCAAATCCTGTTGTTGGGAATGGGGGAAAATATTCCAGAATGACCTTCAATTAGACACATATGGTCAACATCACCTGTAGACCAATAGAAGATTGAAAAGAAGATTATACTGAGAGCACTCTCCCTTCCCCACATAGGAATTAAAACCTATTAAGTAGGATGAGTGAATTCAAAAAGTATTTACTTCTGACTAAAACCAGATGGAAGGTTACATTTTATGCATTTTTATTGTTTTGTGGGTTTGGACAATTTATAACATTTCTAAAATAATACCAAAAATAAATTCTTAAATTTCATTTGGAGGAACAAAAATCAAGTTTATAAATGACTTTTAAAAGAAGACATAAAACTCAATCAAGTTATAGCTGGAATGGGACAAGATTTGTTTTAATAAAAAGTCTTAATTATGTTATTACAAATATGCATTTGCTTAACTTGACCACTTTTGATATTTCCTTCAGGTTTATAGGGCATATTACAATAATATTTGACTGCAACTCAAAATGTGTTAGGTTAAGATATTACCTTGCTTCCTTGTTGGTATTTTGCATAAACACCATTCACAAAAACAATAAAGACACAAAGCTCTATTATTCACCTGCAAGCAATAGAGATAGATTAGGTTTCTTATAGCGTAGCAACAGGCCCTTCGGCCCAACAAGTCCTCACCAACCCTCCAAAGAGTAACCCACCCAGACCCGTTTTCCTCTGACTAATGCACTTTGGGCAATTTAGCATGGCCAATTCATCTGACCTGCACACCTTTGGACTGTGAGAGGAAACCAGAGCATCCAATGGAAACCTGCGCAGACACTGAGAATGTGTAAAATCCACACACTCAGCCACCCGAGGCTGAAATTGAATCTGGGTCCCGGGCACTGTGCAGCAGTTGCGCTAACCACTGAGCCACTGTGCTGCCCCATAGCATGAAGGTGTCATAATTGTGTGCATTTGTATGGTCCAATCAAATCCATGTGGACATTTTCAGAACCAATATAATTGTGATTTTAAATTATTAACATAAATAAATAACTAAAGTAATGTTTAATGGTGGTTCTTAGTGGATGGTTCTTCAACCTAAAAATAGGTTGAAAGCATCTAGTACCTGAGAGGGAGCAAACCAGCTGGAAATTGGTCTGTTCAGTATAAAACTGGATGAATCAACACCCTACTGCCAGTACCAATGTCATATTTCTCATTTGCTATGTATGTCTTTGTATATGTTACTTGTTATGACAGAGGTGAAAATGGACTATCAATATTCAGCTTGCATAACTTGACTAGAATACTAGAAACTTTCATGGAGTAAAAATAATTTTACTGACCAGGCATTGCTGCTGTGATCACCTGACAATCCAAGACAAGGCACATGGAATATGTGAAGCCCTCTGTATCAGAATTATCATTTTAATCAAGAGGCACTGGAACTCAGTGAAGCATCAAGAAATTCTCTTCTTGTTTTACTCTCCTATATATGGCAATTGAGAGTTGAAAGATTCCCTACGACCATCCAGCTTGAAATGAAGCAATGACAGAGATACCAGAATCCGCAGAATGGTATATCAACAGCCTTTGAACAAAAAGAGAGTAAAAGCAAGGACTGATAACAGCAAGGATTTTGAAAACTCTTCTGTCCCTCCTGATCTCTTTGGAAAGGTCAGAAACTAGCTAACAAAAAATCAACTTGAAACAATTACATCCATTCACTGAGAACGCCAGAATATCTGGAGCTTCAACAGTATGGAAGAAATAAGGCAGCAGCACCACAGTTGGACTTTGGTCTTTTCAATCTCTCAACCCAAAGGACTCTTATGATCTGTAACTTTACCTGCTTTTATAACCCCTGTATGTACTAGGCACCCATCTGCATGGTCCCTTTACTTTAAAATTTTATTACCTGTGTTTGTATGTAAGTTTTAGATGTGTTCTCTTATGTTTTTCAATTTTAACCAGCAATAAAACTCCACTCCCTTTCACTCAAGAAAATCTTGGAATTCTCTCTTTATTTTTGATCTGGTTAACGATGTTTAATTGGAGTGTGATATCTACATGCTAGAGAAAAGATAAAATAGAAATATTTGTGAGCAATAAGAGGGGATTAAAAAGAGGGAAGCTGACCACCTCAGCTTACCTGGTTGTTCGCACACTGTTTCATCTGACAAACCCATTTGCCGTAGGTATTGGTGTGAGAGTGTTACAAGGTAACTAGGAGCATTTTAGGGCCCAGTTGACATGTGTCTGCTATTTCACTTCTGCCAAAAAGCAAAATAAGAGAGATTTGATAGAGTGACCCATTATGCAAAAAATGTTTAATTGGCACACAACCTGTGAGCAGTACTAGCTGGGGAGGGTGGAGAAATGCAAAAAATGTTAAAAACAATATTTGATTACAGATACAATCAGAAAACAAAGGGTTGTCTTAAAAAAAAGATACTTTTAGCCAAATATTGAGTTACAGTCCCGTTTTATTCCCAATTATGTGGGTTTAGGAAATATGACAAAAATGTTACTTGCTTTTGTACAAGTTCAATTTCTGAGGTTTCAGGCTCTGATATATACTCGATGCACATTAATACACGATTCTTTAAATCAAGTAGAATATTAATTCACTTGTAAAACTTCCAATTCCGATAAATATGCCTCTTCAGCAAATTTGCCTAAAACAACTAATATTAGTAGCATTTATATAACAGTGCTCACAGTCTAATAGTTTCACAGCCAAAGATATAGTTTTTAACTGATATTGGTGTAGCAATATCAATATCAAAATTTCAAACACCAGTTGAGATTTTTTTAAAAATCTGTTTCAGGCTGAAGAAATAACATTAACTATTGGCCAAGCTTTTGACTTAGCCTACAAGAAGTTTCTGGAAACGGGAGGAAAGGATGTTGAAACGAGAAAACAGATTGCAAGTTTACAGAAACGAGTGAGTTTTAAATAGTTAAGCTATGGAATGTAAATGCATTGAAAAAAGTCACATTAAATTGATAAATGTAGAACATGGTAAACTGCAAATTTCTTCCAATACTTCTCAAAGCTTTTAGATCTATTTGTTTATCAAATTACTATGACATTACAATGTTTATGGCTACATACATGAGGAATATTGTGGGACTATCTGTGCCAACTTTGTATACTAACAAAGATCAATTATTTGAAAAACTGCATTGGATGAGAAATTTATTGCTTCATTTGGCACTATTCAGTGTGAACTCAGTTCCCCAGGCAGTGCTTCACACTGTGTCCCCTGTGGGTGCCAGAGCCCAGAAACATTGTGTAATCCTGACATCTCACAGCTCAGACAGCTGGTATAATGCCAGGTTCCAGAATTGGCCAATACAGGTCAGCAGTCCAGAACTAAAACAAAAACAGTAGAGAAGTGTGCAAGCTGTGTTCTGCTTTAGTCAAAGCTCCAGATGTAGGGTCAAGAACACATTATGGAAAATGCATGGATATTTCTTTTTTGTGTGTTTTGATATGGTTATCACAAGAGTGTTTCTGTCAACTCACAGGGTGGCAAAGATGCACTGTCAGGAATGGAGGCAGGTTTATTTGGAAGTACTAGCTTTCAGAGCGCTGCTCTTTCACCAGGTAGCTGTGGAGCAGGATCAAAAGACACAGAATTTATAACAAAAGATTACAGTGTCTTGCAACTGAAACGATATATTGAACAAACTAGATTTCTGTTAAGCCTTTCATCTTTTAGAATGGGTTGCAGGTTTCGGTTAATTAATATGGAAATGTGTTGCTGGAAAAGCGCAGCAGGTCAGGCAGCATCTAGGGAACAGGAGAATCGACGTTTCGGGCATTTGTCATAGGGTACAAAGCTCAACTCATCGATCACCAGTTCCAATGTGCCACAGCAAGAAACTGTATTGACCTCCTCAGGAGACAGACACGGGACACAACTGATAGGGTGCCCCTCATTGTCCAATACTGCCCGGGAGAGGAGAAACTAAGTCATGTTCTTCGCTGCCTGCAACATGTTCGATGAGGATGAACACCTCGCCAAGACCTTCCCCACACCTCCACTTCTCACCTTTCAACAACCACCAAACCTTAAATAGATGATTGTTCACAGCAAACTACCCCAGCCTTCAGGACAACATCAACCACAACACCACACAACCCTGTCATGGCAACCACTGCCAGATGTTTCAGAGTGTCGACTTGAGTACTACCATTACAGATAGA
Source organism: Chiloscyllium plagiosum (assembly GCF_004010195.1). Classification (NCBI taxonomy): domain Eukaryota; kingdom Metazoa; phylum Chordata; class Chondrichthyes; order Orectolobiformes; family Hemiscylliidae; genus Chiloscyllium; species Chiloscyllium plagiosum. The sequence continues at coordinate 81,762,183 of NC_057723.1, forward strand.
GACAGCACCTCTCACGATGCAGCAGGAACTCATCTGACTTGGCCAACATTGTCTGCCTCATAAGCTGCAGGAAAGGATGTCCTGTGGCATGGTATATTAGCGAGACCAAGCAGACGCGAATGAATGGACACCGCGCAACAATCACCAGGCAGGGATTTCCCTCCCGATCAGGGAACACTTCAGCGGTCAGGGACATTCGACCTTGGATCTTCAAGTGACCATCCTCCAAGGTGGACTTCGGGACAGGCAACAATGCAGAGTGGCCGAGCAGAGGCTGATAGCCAAGGTTGGTACCCATGAGGGTGGCCTCAACTGGCACCTTGGGTTCATGTCACACTACAGATGACCCCACTACAGTATATATACTCACAAGCACTCATACACACACACTGTTACTTACTCTCACACTCACGCAGACGCTCATACACATGCTCTCTCTCTCATAAACACACACATACACCCCCCACACCCACACCCACACCCATGCACACACCCTCTCAGAAGCCCATACTCTGTCACACTAATGCACATACTCCACCAAGCATGAGCACACACAAACACACTCTCATGCACACTCACTCACAAGCACATTCACCTGCACACACTCACACTCACTCACCCTCTCAATCATGCACACACACACATAAGTCTATGTGGTGAATTTGCATTTGCAGAATTGTATTTGCAGATACATTCTATTTTGCTCAAAAAGCGCACAATTTGCAGGCAGTCAATCCATTAACATTTCATAAATTCCTACTTTGGAAATAGAACCAGTCTGACTCAAGACTGGGATATAGACAGACTCTGACCTCACATCTTTAATGCATTGTCTGAGCTGAAGTATCACCTTTTTCTCCTAAAACCTTGTTATCTTGAGAATGTGACTTAAAAGAAGTTTTGGGATTCACATATTAATGAACCGAAACCTGCAACCCATTCAAAAAGATGAAAGACTTTACAGCAATCTAGGTTTGTTCAATATATCATATCAGTTGCATAACGCTGTAATCTTTTGCTATAAATCCTGTGCCTTATTATCCTGCTCTACAGCTACCTGATGAAGTGCCCCAAAACCATTGCTTCTAATTAAACCTGTTGGGCTGTAATCTGGGGTTTTGTGATTTTTAACTTTGTCCACCCCTGTTCAACACCGGCTCTTCTACATCTAGAATGGAGGCAACAGTGACATTGCTTCTGGGTCTATAGCACCAAAGGAGCTAAGTAGAGTGCAAAAGCTATGTCATCTGCTGGTTTGATGCCAATCTCCTTTCAACTCATCAATAATGACAGGAGGCGAGACAATACACTGAGCTTCTCACTGTGCAAGCCAGTGTTTTGTTCTGTCTGTTGTCCATCAAGGTCTTCATCTGTCTCCTCTGCAGCTTAATTTGCCCACAATCTCTGTCCCTAAAGAATCAGCATATGAGTTAGTATCCTTTACCCTTGTTCTGCCTGCAGGCCATTCAAGTGCTGATTCTACCCCAGTATTAATCTCTAAGATTTCCTATGTTTCAGCATGAGCTGCTGATTGTAAATATCAGATCAAATGATGTAATCTCTTCACTAGTGCTTTACTGTTGCTCTCTCCCTGTTCAACTCCTGTAGCTGGGTAGGTGCCAGTTCTTCACTTCCTGAAGGCATAAGATGTGATGGGGTAAGGTTGGGTTGGGGTGGTGGGGGGGGGGGCGGGGGTGGTGGTGGTTTGGGGGCATGGACCATGTTCACAGTCAGCAATTTGCTCAGCACGCCAGATAACTGAATGAAAGTCAGTAGTGTGTTAAGAAAGGGGATAAACCAGAAATATGCCATTCTCCTTGATGTTCTCCAGTGTCTGTTACAATGATCTTTTGCAGCTGACCCCCATGATATTCAGGTCTGTTTGCTCCACTGGCTCAGGAATTGGACGAGTTCACATTTCATACTGGTTCTACTCAGCTCCCTTCCGTTATGTGTCACTGTTCTCTGCGAAAGAGAGAGCAGAATACCTGCTGCTAAATGAGACTGTATTTGTGTGATGCACATGCCACATCTGGAGGTATTGTAATCAGTGGCATGTGTCATTGGCAGTGTTGGTGGAGATGGTGGAGATTCCTGGAATTAAGTGTGAGTCCTGAGATTCAGTGAGTGCTTCTGGTTGATGGGGTCATGGTGTATGCCTAGTGGTATGGTGGGGAAGAGATGGCACAGAAAAATGCATTCACTCATGTTGAGGCACAGCTGCCTTGGTTCCAAGTCTTCCTGCTCATCTCCATTCCTTTCTGAGGATGGACCTTGGCTTCCTTCTGGTTCCCTGCAGTACTGTGCAGTACTGTGGTGGGATCATTCTGTGTAATCCGGTGTTTAGGTTTTTTTTCAGAAATTTTCACAGTGGCAGTCATGTTTTTTTATTTCCCATCTTCCTTTTAAGATATGACCTGCCTTTAAGAAAACACACGTCACTATTGGAGTCCCTTGTTCTGTACATGTTATCCTTACAACATTGAGAAGAGGGGGTCCCAAGTTGTCCTGCTGAAATAATGCAGATGAAATGTATAGACCAATTTGTGCCTTACCTACACTAATCCAGTGAGTCATAGTCTTAGAGTCATAGAGATCTACAGCATAAAAGCAGGCTTTTTGACCTGACTTGCCCATGCTGCCCAGTGTTCACAACTTAAACTAGTCCCACTTGCCATATCCCTCCATATCTCTGCCATCATGTACATGTCTAAATGTTTCTTAAATGGTACTTGCTTCCACCACTACCTCTGGCAGCCTGTTCCAGACACTTACTACCTTCTGTCTGAAAAACAAAACGTCCCCTGCACCCTTTGGTATCTCTTCCCTCTCACCTTAAACCTATGCCCTCTAGTTTTAGACTCCCCAACTGTGGGGAAGAACTGTTGGCTATCGACCTTTTCTGTGCCGCTCATGATTTAAATGCCTCTCTAATGTCACCCCCTCAGTCTCCTACGCTCCAGGGAAAAAAGTCCCAGCCTATCCAACCTCTCTTACAACTCAAACCATTCAGCCCAGGTAGCAAATTTTTTTGCTCTCTTTCAAGTTTAATAATATCTTATCTTTAGTAGGGTGAGCAGAACTACACACAGTACTCCAAATGTGGCCCTACCAACATCTTGCACAGCTGTAATAAGACATGCCAACTCCCATACTCAATGCTGTGACCAATGAAAGCTAGCATGCTGAAAGCCTGTGACTCCATTTTCGAGAAGCTGTGAACCTGAACTCCTAGATTTCTTGGTTCTGTAACACTCTGCAGGGTCCTACCATTGACTGTGTATATGCTGCCCTGGTTTGCCATCCCAAAATGCAACACCTCACATTTATCTAATTTAAACTCTATCTGCCATTCCTCAACTCACTGGCCCAGTTGATCAAAATCTTCCTGCATTCCCAGGTAACCTCCTTCACTGTCCACTATACCACCAATCCTGGTATCATCCACAAACTTACTAAGCATCTAGATCATTTATATAAGTGATGAATAACAGTAGACCCAGCTGGTCAAAGGCCTTAAGTCTGAAAAACAACCCTCTACCACCACCTTTACTGTCTCGCCAATTTTGTATCCAGTTGGCGAGCTCTTCCTGGTTAAAATTTAACCTTACTCAACAGTCCACCATGCGTATCTTGTCAAAGGCCTTGCTAAAGTCCATGTAAACAATGCCTACTGCAAGGCACTCATCTACTTGCTTGGTCACCCCATCAAAAAAACTCTTATCAAATTTGTGAGTCACGATTTCCTACACACAAAGCCATGTTGACGAGCCAAAATGAATCCTTGCCTCCCCAAATGCCTGTAGAATATTTGCCTCTCCAAATGCCTGCAGAGGTACAGCAAGCTGCAAGTCATGACCCTTGTGCTCAAACGCTGGGATGATTAACTTTTGCAGTGCTTATGGTTTACCAAGCTTCAGCAATAAGTTTGTGTGAAACCACTTTTATGACTGATATTGCAAACCGCATCTCGATATCAATGCACTTGAAATTCAACCACAGTTAATAATTGTAGCAGGATATGATAAATGCAACAATGGCTTTTCACCATTTCATGGATTGCTCTCCCTAATTAAATTTAAAAGCAATGGGTTTTGAACATATTTTGAATTCCTTCAGCTTCAAATGAAAACCAAAACAGATACATAACATCATTTTTGGGACAGCTTTTGCACTATTTCTTTTCACTATTTTGTGGGTAGAGGAAGAAAGGGAAGCAGCAATTAAAGGGAATTTTAACATTGAGTAAGCAAATTTGCTTTGATTCCTAAATGTAATGAGAAAATACTTGAATAAAAAGGCTGAATGCTGGGAGCATGTGGTTCCTCCGCTGGCACCTGGAAGTGTAAAAGAAAGATTGAGTGAAAAACTTGTATCATAAGTGGTATTTATCCAAACTGTTAATTTGAGTTTTCTTCCTTACATTCTGGTACGTCTGTCTATGTCCAGATTTTTCCCTTTTCCATTTCCTACACTTTTTATCTTTTCATTTTACCTGGTGGGCATATTAGGGCAGTCATAATTTAGAGATGCCAGTGCTGGGCTGGGCTGTACAAAATTAAAAATCACACAACACCAGGTTATAGTCCAACAGGTTTAATTGAAAGCACTAGCTGTCAGAGCGCAGCTCCTTCATCATGTGGTTGTCCACCTGATGAAGGAACAGCGTTCCAAAAGCTAGTGCTTCCAATTAAACCTTTTGGACTATAACCTGGTGTTGTGTGATTTTTAATATTAGGGCAGGTTTTTATATTTATACCAAGAAGTTTAAAAAAAATCAAGTAAAACAAAATACAAAATGCTATAAATGTTCAGCATTTCTGGCAGCATCTGTGGAGAAAAGGTTAATATTTGGGGTGGGGGAGTCCAGAACTAGAGGGCATAGGTTTAGGGTGAGAGGGGAAAGATTTAAAAGGGACCTAAGGAGCAACTTTTTCATGCAGAGGGTGATGCATGTATTAAATGAGCTGCCAGAAGAAGCGGTGGAGGCTGGTACAATTACTACATTTAAAAGTGTACGTGGATGGGTAAATGAATAGGAAGGGTTTAGAGGGATATGTGCCACATGCTGGCAAATGGGACTAGATTAATTTCGGATATCTGGTCAGCATGGAAGAGTTAGATGGAAGGGTCTGTTTCCATGCTGTACATCTCTGTGACTCTATGACTCTCAGTAACATTCTCATCAGCATACATATGTGCTCATACATTGGGTTGGACTTTGTAATATCAGTGGCAGCATCACACCTAACTTTGCCCATTACTGAACATCAGAGAGGCTTCACATCTTCCAAACCTTACACATCATTAGGTGCAACTCCAAAAGCACAGCCCACACGCCACAACGTGTTAACCCAACAGTTGAAGTAGGCTAATCGATGCTACTCAGGAGAGCTCACTGCTTCAAGCAAGATGTGAAACCAACACAAATTGGGGTAAGTTATCCACTAATTACAAAAAAAATTTCACACATCAAATTTCATACCAGAATTTTTGAAATACCACTGCCACAGTAACTCACGTACATACTATTGCAGCAGTGTGTTGATGTCAATGGCTGCTGACTGCCATTTCCAGGCCTTTGCTTGTGAGTCAAGCATTTACATAATTTTCAAATATTAACTGGTCATGAAGACAAAGCAAAGACTATGCAAGTGGAGAGGAGGCTAATGAGAAAGGATGGGTCAGCCAGGATACAAAAATAAGGCAGGAATGGCCTTAAGATTGTGGATTCATGCCATTCCCTTGACATTTGCATATAATCGATAGGCCCTGTCACACATGCATATGGTGAGCAACAAGGACTGTGACATGATATATCCTTTTTCAGTCATTATTTCTGTGAACTAACAAAGACACAAAATAACAACACAACAATCGACTAAATCTTCATTCTGTTTTACTCTTGTACAGTTGTGCCAATGACAGTTGAGGCATCTCTTTTGTGTATAATAATCTTAAAATAGTAGCGCTCTGGGGAAGGGACTTAAAATTTTGCCAGACAAGTGATTAAGCAGATATATTTACTTCCTTTGACCTCAAGCAGGACAGAAGGTCAGTTAAGTATCATTGAGGTTTGGGAATTATTAGGCAATGCATAGCCTTGAAGTAATCTCCTGCAAAAGCTCTGTTTTATGGCCACTGTGTTGGTTGTAATCAAAGTTCTTGCTTCAGCATATAATTTTATAATGCAGTTTTCATATTAGTCATCCTTATGGGTTTTTTTTATGTGCTTACAATTGATGATGCAGTTGAAGTCATTGTGTAATGGATGGTTTTATATTGCTGTGTTTAAGTTCTGAGAAATTTCATTTCATTGATATTGATGACCCTCAAACTTGATTTGAATCCAGTTAACTTGATAAATTTAGTTCAATTTTGATAACTTTACTTAATCTTCAGGTCACAATGCAACTTGTGTTAGATTAAACCAAGGGGCTTATTGAGTGTGGGATAGCTGAAAGGTGCATTAAGCCAAGTATGTCCAACTTGCACCTGCATCATTGAAGCTTTGCAGGAAATCCTCAAAACTGAGACAACTTGGACCAATTTCCACTTGTGTTTTGTTGGCTGTGATTTGCCATTTTTATGTTTGAAGGTTTAGAAAGAATTGCACTGAGCATGGTTATCACACTGGAAAAGATATCAACATTAGAATGCATGTTTGAGGGCACTTTAAAATTTCCAAATTAAAATATGTTCAAGTTAATGGGGATATACATTTAGACATTAATTAAGTTCCTAAGACTTCATTGTGTATATTTGTGTGACTCATAGTTAAAGGTCAAAACAAGGTATTCAACATTTCTCTGTCATATTGAAAATACATTCACCTTTTATGGAGTGCATCAGTTAGCAAGCAATCAGAAACATCTGACTTTTTTATGAACAGATTTTATTCTATAAGAATGAGAGCATAAAAATGTGATCTCAATAATTAATTACAACACCATCTGTAAAACACTGTACCTCATTACCACACTGTTACCCCTTTGAGGCTTGAATCTGTTTGGTAATCGCAATGTACTGAAATGTCCAAATGGCCAAACAACTGTTTTCTATGTATTAGAACCTCATTGATCTTAAGTGGATTCTGTTTTTGACAGTACTGTCCTAAGAAGGATGAACTTTCAAGCTGTATCCCCAAATCTGATGATGGGGTATCTGGTCTGCTGCTGCAAACCAACGTCTTAAGAACCCACAGACCTACTTTTTAAAAAAAGCATTATTCATTTAGAGGACGTGGATGTTGCTAACAAGGCTAACGATTATTGCATAGCATTTACTGCCCTTGAGAAAGTAATAGTGAGCTGCCTCCTTGAATTGCTGTAGTTCTATGTATTGAAGATCCTCTGATAATACTATTAGGGTGCAACTCCCAAGATTTTGATAGAGCAACAATGAAGGAAAGTGATATATTTCCAAGTAAGAATAGCGTGACTCCCAAGGGAATTTGGAGATCTTGGTAGTCCCTATTTCTTCTTGTGCTCCATTCTGATGAAGAGTCACTAAACCTGAAATGTTAACTTTGCTTTCTGTCCGTAGATGCTGCCAGACCTGCTGAGTTGTGCCTGCAATTTCAGTTGTTTCAGATCTCCAGCTTCTGCTGCTTTTTTTTTGCTTTGTTCTTCTTGTGCTTGTCCAGGATGGTAGAGATTGTGGGTTTGGTAAGTGTAGTCTTCCTGGTGGTACCATTCAATGATGGCACCTGCTGCCTGCCATCTTAAACACTTAAGAAGTTGTGAATCCTAATCTTACCTGACCAGCTAAGCTCATCATTTTACAGTGTGGGCGGCTCAATATCAGGGTCAATTGAACTTTTACCAAGCTCAATTCGCACTTGATTATTTACTTACATATGGTGACCGCGCAACCGATGTTGTGCCTGCCCATCTTCTATGACGGGGTTTAGCTCTAGAGTAAATGGGAATGTGGCAAACTAACTGTCTGACTGATAATTACATGTGTATTTTCCCCACATCCAGTCCATAGTGTTGCGCTGTGTCTTCACTAGGTTAACACTTCACTTTTAAGCATACCTGACGTTTTTTTTGCCATAGTCCCCTGCATTCCTCATTGAACCAGCTCTGGTTGCCTGGCTTAACATTTATGTGAGTGAGAGATGTGCTGGACCATAAGGTTGCATGTGGTTGAATATAGTCTTGTTGCAGCTGATACCCATATTGTTTCAAGGCTGATCCACTTTGATCAACAAAATTTTATCTGCATCTCTATGCATTTAGTTTGATGGTACATCCAGACAGACTGAAAGACCATCATGCTAAATGTGTAGAGATACACAATAGATGGCATCCTCAATAAAAAGGACTGTGGAGTAATCGCTGTTGCCAATATTGCTAAATCCAGTTGTGTCTGCAACAAGTCAATTGTTGAGGATGAGGTGAAGTAATTTTTTTCTCTTTGGTTCATTCGCCAACTTTCATCGGCTTTGACTATCAGCTAGCTCCTTCAGAATTCAGTCACGTCAATCAGTAGAACATAGAACATAGAACATAGAAGAATACAGCGCAGTACAGGCCCTTTGGCCCTCGATGTTGCGCCGATCCAAGCCCACCTAACCTATACTAACCCACTATCCTCCATATACCTATCCAATGCCCGCTTAAATGCCCATAAAGAGGGAGAGTCCACCACTGCTGCTGGCAGGGCATTCCATGAACTTACGACTCGCTGAGTGAAGAACCTACCCCTAACTTCAGTCCTATATCTACCCCCCCTTAATTTAAAGCTATGCCCCCTTGTAATACCCGACTCCATACGCGGGAAAAGGTTCACACTGTCAACCCTATCTAACCCCCTAATCATCTTGTACACCTCAATCAAGTCACCCCTAAACCTTCTTTTCTCTAATGAAAACAGCCCCAAGTGTCTCAGTCTATCCTCATACGATCTTCCTTCCATACCAGGCAACATCCTGGTAAACCTCCTCTGCACCCGTTCCAGTGCCTCCACATCCTTCCTATAGTATGGCGACCAAAACTGCACACAATATTCCAGATGCGGCCGCACCAGAGTTTTATACAACTGCATCATGACCTCAGGACTCCGGAACTCAATTCCTCTACCAGTACTCGTGTTACTGAACCTCTATTTGTAATGGATATTGGAAATAACTTATCTAAGATACCTTCCAAGTCCTTGTTACCCTTAATTTTATTCAAAGAGATGTTCAACTTGGAGGAGTACAGATTTATCAGTTGTGGGAGGATAGTTAGTGGTAAATACTTGTTGAAATTTCTCTCTGGAACTAGATTACTGAAGATGTGTTCATCTAGTGCAACCTTGACTACCAAGCCATAATGCTTTTGTTCTTTCTTTGTGAGCTACTAACTGGCTAATGAACAGAGAGAGTTTGATGAACAGTTTCAGAATCCCTATCTCGACCTGCTGCAAAGCTGGCAGCTAAGGCCTGGGTGGCAGAAGTTTACGTTTTCTTCACGCCTGAATCTACCCAATCAGGTTTCTACTCTGCCACGATGCCAGAAGAGCTCTTATCACACTCTCAAGTGATATCCCATATGACAGTGAAAAATATAAACTTTCCCTCCTCACCCTTCTCTCTCTGTCTGCAGTCTTTGACCTAGTTGATCACATTATCTTCCTTCATCTCTATTGGCATCCAGCTGCATAGGATTACTCTCACTGGTTTCCATTTTTATTGAATTGTCACCAGCGAAGCCCTTGCAATGGCATCTCTTGCTGCTCATGCTCTGTTGTATCTGGTATCCCTCAAGGATCTACCCTGAAACCCCACAGATTTCTCACTATATGCTGCCCTACAGATACAGCATCCATAAGCAGGGTCAATTTTCACACATACCCAATTGTAACTCAGTGTCTGTCTCCATTCCTGGACTGTTTCTAAATAATCAAATTGCCTATCTGCACTGAATGAGCAAAAACGTCTTCCAGTTAACTGTTGGGAGAACCGAAAGCCAATATTTTTAATTCCATGCTCAAAACTCCGCTCCATAGTCAACAACTCAATCCCTTTCCTTAACATCTGTTTGAAATTAAGCTGGTCTGTTTTCGCTCCTTATGTCACATTTGATTAAGGACAAGCTGTCAGCATCATATTTGTACAATCATTAAAACCATCTCCATTATGTTGTTCATGCATATTCTGTCTCAGCTGTTCTGCTGCTGAAACCATAAGCCATGCCTTTGTTACCTCTTGACATGACTTTGCCAATGCATTTTGATTATATCTCTCATTCTACCCTCCATAAACTTGACATCATCTAAACCTCTGCTCCCTTGCAATCACTCACACCCAAGTCCTGTTCACCTATCATCCCTGTTCTCACTGCCTTAAATCAGCTCCCAATCACTCCAAATCTTGATGTTAAAATTCTCCTCCTCCTTTTCAAGATCCCTCTATTGTTTCACCTCTCCTTGTCTGCTTGATCTCCTCCAAACCTGAAGCACTCGTGGATGTCTAAGCTCCTTTGATTCTGCCATTTTGACTAATTACACCATGATGTCACCCTGCTTTCAGTTGCCTAGGTCTCAAGCTTTAGAATCTCTCTACTTCTCTATTTCACTTGTCCTCTCTGAGACTTGTTAAAACCTTTTTTTTTGCAAAGCATTTGGTCATCTGACTGAATATTTTTTAACATGGCTTTGTTGTATAATGTTCTGGTGAAGTGCCTTGAAATATTTGCACTGTGCATTTATACAAACAGTGTGTTGACTGTTGTTGTTCTCTTGCATTTCATGACCTGAAAAACTAATTTCAAATTTTCAGTGATAGTTTGTAAATCAAAGATTGCAATGTGTACTTGGGATATTACCCCAGTTTACCCCTTGCTTCAATTCTGTAGCAATCAATGTAGGATTAGTCTAGTTTTTTTGTCATAATTAAAGATTCTGAATTACGTCTCGACACTAAAGTTAGTGTCTCTTGGATTTTATTAAGTTTTGGAGCAACAGTTCAGAACGCAACCACTGATGCAGCCAAACCAACATGAGAATCATTGCCAGTTTTCATGCCCTGTAAATCAGTAACACTGGCTACAACACAGAAATCGACCAAATGAAAAATATGTTTCACCCTAAGGTGGTCAACCAGCATTGAGGTGATCCCATGTAACACGGGGAAAATCAAAGGAGAAAGGATGAAGCAGCAGTTTACTTGGATACAAGCAGTTTATAAAATCACATATAAATCAATTACCAATCATGAACTTCCAATAACAACAAGGATTATTTTCCTTCAAACTCAGCACAGTAGAGCTTGCTGTTGTATTCTACATCCTTCACATTCCTGTAACAAAGTTGCAACATTTTAATTTATCCTGGTTGTCATGATTTATCCTAGTCCCTCATGCGTATTAGGTCTCCTCCAATGCAAGTTTTTCTTATTCTTACCAAAATCAGATGATTTTAGTTCTGAAATCTGCTTTTTTGAACACTAACGTGATATAAGTTACAATACATTTGAAACCATAGTTGTACAGTTTCAAAACAAGGTTATTTTACAGATTCAGGAATTGGAAACTGAGAATATTGAGTTGAAAAAGAAAGTTCAAGAGATGGAAATTAATGTCAGGGTCACTCAAGGTCCATCACCAGTAAGTACAAAAACATATGGCTTGTTATCCCTTTCTTTTTATTCTGCCATTTAAGTGTTTGATATTTGTTAATATAAATTGTATTAAAGAATAAAGACATTCAGTCCAATAGAGATCACTATTCTAGTGAATTAAGTAAATCTCAAATCTTTTGAATCTTTTCTAGTTCTGTAGTCAAAGAAGGTTTTTCTTACAACCCTCTTTTTCTGTATCATTGTTGACATGTAAGTCATTAGGATAATGAATAATGTATATACTTGAGTAATAGTTGAATTTTTTGACTACTTTTCAAGGTTAAATTTATAGGGTTGACTATTACATGAATACTATTTTTGAGGGGCTGAAATTCATGCCCATCAAAATTCATACCGTATCATTAGCAGAAGTCCAACTGATGTCTAAACGAATAAAGAAAAACAACAATGAATTATGGTAATTCTGAAAACCCGAAGCATCACTTAGCAGGCAGCGGACTGGAAGACTGGGAGCGAAGTGGAACAACTGGCAGACTGGAAAACTGGAATGGAACGTGACGGCCTGCATACTGACTCATAAACGTTGATCTGTTATCTGTGAAGAACTACAGTTGACTTTAACATGAGATATATGGAAAATTCCAGCTTATTTGGCCAAAAATAGGGGGTCAACCTTTATATGCGATCAACTATTACTCAAGTATATACAGTAGATTTATATTTAATATTTTGCTGTTGATATGTTTTGACTGCTTAATAAGAAAAGAGCTTTTTAAAAAAAAATTAACAACCTTATTTAACTTGAGGCTTATGCTTGCAGGTTCTGTTGTGGAATATTTGTCCTGTTCTGACAGTTAATTTGAATGCTTTTGCACTATCTTGTTTAATAATATAAAACTCCTTTTAAATAGATGAATCAATTTCATAACCAAATGCAAATGCCAGCTTAAAAGGATTCATTTGATAAACTCAACACCTTGTATGATGCAAAGATATTTCATTAAAACGCTTTTGAATTTGAATCCTGCTTTTGATCATGTAAAAAAAAACAAAATGTTTGCTATGAACTGATTTATAATTTATACATAGAAAATGTTGCCATGTTTTGAAAATAGTTTGTAAAGACTTCAATGAAGCAGATGGCTTTCCCGTTTTCTTTGTTGCTATTCTCTCAATCTGACAGCATAGCATTAAGAGCTGTGGCAGCATCATCTTGGATGCTGACAGTTATTCATTCAGCTAGTTGATGATGATTGCATTTGTTTAATGAATATTTCCTAGCAACACAACAAAGTTCCAGTTGTTTTCATTTGTGATTGTATTCAAATTGGACCAGCACGATTCAGGATTTTGTATTGAATCTTACCTTTCACCTAGCAAAAGTAATAAAGGAAGCCGTATATATTGGCCCGTCTTTATGGATTGGAACTAAGTAATAGTGCTTATTAGATAACTTGGTTTTGTTTTTTTCTAATGAGCTATGTATTTGAGCCCTGGAGTGGTCTTGCCTGCTGCTCATTTTACAGGATTACTATTTCCTGCCAATATGAGCCTCCAATCTACTTGTATCTTTCTGTTCGGGGGGGAAATTTTTTTTTGATGTATTAGTTTTTCATCCTCTGAAGGTGATGGTACTGAAAGTCCTACTAAAAGAGTTAACACAGAGTTCTAAAAAATATATTGTGAGGGAATGAGTAAAATTCAACCGAAGACTTCTGAGCGAAGCAAAATCACAGTTGGATTTATATAGCGTCTTCCACAATTTCAGGAGGTGGCAAAGTGTTTTTCAGCCAGTTGAATCATTTTGCAGTGTAAGTACTGTTGCTAAGTGGATAATTCAGCTGTCAATTTACACCCAGTCAGGTCTCAAAATAAAAGCAGCGAGGTCATTGAACAGACCATCGATTTGATTGAAGTTATTTGAGGAATAAATTGTCGGCCCTTGAACCTTCTATATTCACTTGAGCGGCCAGATGAGGCCTCGATTTCACATCCAAAGGATGGCAAAGCTGATGGTGTGCTGAAGTATCAACCTAAACTGAGCTGTTACAAATCTGGACATGGATTGAGCACTGAACCTCTGAGTTGGAGTTGAGAATGCAAATCTGAGGCAGAACTGACACCTGAAAATGTATTGAACGTTTCCCAAGCTGAGTCAGAGGACTTTTTCCAAATAGTTTACTTAACACTTACATTTCTATGGGCTGAATTTTACCAGATATTGACTATGTGTGAATTTCATGGAGGGTTTCAAATCATAAGATCTAGCAAATTGATTGGAGTGATGGAATCTCATCTTCAGTGCCCCTCTCATTGGCTCCACAATAGCCTGGAAAGAGCAGCATTATATTTGCACTGTTCCTCAGTCAGTGCATTGTGAAATGAGCCATTAGTTATAGTTGTAGAGGATATTGCCTGTCTTCCCCTATCTATCTTTGAAAAGGCAAGGTCACCATAGTCTTACCAGACTGTGGTTGGTCTTACCACAGGGCTGCTTTCCCATTAGAGAAAGAGAGATGATTCATGGTGGTTTAACCTGAAGTTGACTATGCCTCAGGCAGGGAGATGAGTTAGGAATGGACAGTCCTTCATGGTAATCATAGCTAGTGCAGAAATTGAACCTATGCCGTTGGTATCAGTCTGCATTGCAAACCAATCATCCAGCTAACTGAGCAAACCCATCCACACCATCTTCCACAACCCCCCCCCCAAACTCCCACTATCCATCCTTAACATCAGTAATCAGAGAGCCCAGACTGTGTTAAGGTCTGTGATATTATATCAATGTAAGTAGTTAACGTTGTTAATAAACTTCAAGATATCTGTCTCAACAAGAACCTGATCTTGCAGTACATGTTATATTAGCTAACATATGGGAATGCACTAGGATCATATACTGCCAGTGGTGTTTGACCCAAGAAACCACATCACATTCTGTGGTGAATTTAGCCCACGACTTCATGCATAAGTAATTTGAATTTGCTGCCAACAAGAAAGACCCAAATTAGAAGCTATGCGGTCCATTGATAAATTAATAAATTAATTTTTAAACTATTGTTTTTGGTGAGAATTTTAACAATTTATTGCTGTTTTAGTAACTACTAAGAGCTATTAATACAAATGAAGATAAATCATAGTTGTGAGATATTGATTGTAAGAAACCATTGGCTGTACACTTCCTCTGAGTGACATTATAAAGTTAATTTTGGAACTAATGCAGAAAGCAAGTGTCCCATTTTACACATAATCAAAGGTTACTCTGATTTCTTTTCAATGATAGTATTTAGCAATCCAGGGCTCTGTTATATGTAATACATTTTTGCATGTATGTGCAAAGGTATTGAAAGATTAGTTTTCACATAGATGCTATAACAAAATGTTGCATAAGTGTGTTCCTGTTATGATTCCTGCTTTTTAATTCACCAGCACCATTCTGAAAATGATCTAATATTTGCTGTGGTAATCTCAGTAGCTTTCATTCATGAAACTCTACTCAATTTTTATTTCACTGATGACCTATATGGAATAATTTTCTAGTTAAAATTGGGAAACAAGGAGTGTCAGAAGTAATTGTTGAACTTATTATTACCGTAAGTTTCTGGGATTTGAGAGGGCACTTAACCAGCACTGATGCACCATTCTGATTGCACAATTCCCGGCAAATTCATGATCAACATTTAGTTGAGTCAATTAGAAAACCAGTTCAGATAATTTTTCACAGAGTGGGTACATTTTGTGCACAGCAATTATGTAAGAATAGATTATTTTGTTCACAGGGAATTATTGATTGTTGTGCTAGAATTAAAATCTGGGCATCTGGAAAACAATTGGTGCAAAACAGTTGATTGCAGTTGCATTAGCACTATTGTTTTAAGGTCTTAATCCTATCATTTTATCCCTTTAAGCAGGACAAACATTTATTGCCGTAATACTGCAAAACTCCTGATGCTAATTAACCCAAAAACAGAAACAGTTGCACACACACACACACACTCAGCTTGCATTGTGCCCAGTGTATGTGGGATTTCTTGCGTTGCATCAAGTCAGAGGGATTAGTGCCATGCATGACTTCTCAAATCACAGACCAACATTTGTCAGTTACTGAGCTATTTGTCTCAACAAGAACCTCTTTACAGTACATGTTACATGAGCTAATGTATGGAAGTACACTAGGATCATATGCAGCCAGTGGTAGTTGCTTTCTCTTACTTGAGAAATATGTGCAGCATTTTCTGTTGTCCTGCCTCAGTTGGTATGTTAGTATATCACGAAGAGACATGCCCACGATACTATCACTACTAAATGTGATCTAAGATTATAAAAAAAACCTCATACTTCATCATATTCCGGAATCACTTGACGTGTGGTACATTGCTAAAAGCATCTTGTTCTGATTTAAGCCTATAACTTAATACCTATCCTAGACATTCAGGTGCCTGTAAAAATAAGGTTTATATGTATAAATTAGCTGTAATAAATATGACAATATTTATGTGCAGTTTTTTGTGTTACAGAAGATAACATAAGTATTGCTGCGTCAGGTAAAATACCCTGCTGAAGGCAAACATACATCATGGTTGGCAGTGGTGACCATCAATTTTTAAAATAGGCTGCAATATTTCAGTAACATAACTTTAGAAAACTAATTAAAGACCAACCAAACAACTGCTTCACATATGAGAGAATTTGAACAATGAGCATCAGTTTCTGTACATATGGACAGCTGTGCAGCTGTCGAGATAGGGCATTGACCACCAAGAAAAGATAATTTCCTATCCAACAAAATATAAACTTTTAATTATTGTCATGAGGTCAGCCAGCTAGAACTCTTAGTTCCCTAATTGGGGCTGTTAATCTAGTTCAATCAGGGATGCCTGGCTAAAACATTAGGATCAATGTCAGTGATACTGAGTCCCTGAATACCTGACTCTGTGAGAAGCAGTGCCTTTATCAAAGGCTATACGTTTGTAAATAAAGTGTGATTGGTGATGGGATGCCAGCCCCTGAAGAGTTATTTTAAAACTCTTTCAAGGTAAAAGACATTTCTAAGTGTACCTTACTTAAAAATAAAATAGTTGAAATTATACGTTGGCACTGCTGCCTCACAGTGCCAGAGACCCGGGTTCAATTTCCGCCTCAGGCGACTGACTGTGTGGAGTTTGCACATTCTCCCTGTGTCTGCGTGGGTTTCCTCTGGGTGCTCCGATTTCCTCCAGTCCAAAAATGTGCAGGTTAGGTGAATTGGCCATGTTAAATTGCTTGTAGAGGTGTTAGGTGTAGAGGTAAATATAGGGGAATAGATCTGGGTGGGTTGCGCTTTTGGTGGGTCGGTGTGGACTTGTTGGGCCGAAGGACCTGTTACCACATTGTAAGTGAGGTAATCTAATCTAATCTATACAAACAATAAAAACTAAAGAATTTAGACCTGTCCTGAAACACAGTGAATATCAAACCACTCCCTCTCTCACTAAAAATAACCCAAGAGACTGGTAATCCTTTTTGTTAAACAGCACTTTAAATGATCATAAAAACACAGCTGTACAACTTAATTTGTTTGGGGAAAATCATAAGCTTATATTCGCTTGAGAAGCTTGTTAAATGATTGTCAAAGGGCGATTTATAAATATGATTTATTACAATACAACATAAAGACTATAAAAATGTTTTCTATGTTAAGAAGCCTTCCCTGTGTTCAGACCTCAGTCATTTTTTTACTATTTTCATTCTCCGAGAGTGAAAATACAAAAAAAAGCCTGTGTGAAATCATCACTCCTTATTGGTCTTGAACATTGCTAAAGGCAGAACCTTGCTCCAACAAACAGTCTCTGACTTTTGAGCATCGCAAGATGTAATGAATTGTTTTAAAGCATGTCAGTATTATAGTTTAGAATAACCAGTATTTATGCATTTGACAATGCTTGAAGGTAGAAATGATCCTTAAGGTAGACATTATATGCGCATTAAAAGCTGGCAGTTTGTTGGTATGCTTTATTGCACAGAAACTCTCAGTTTTCTATAGACAAAATAGCATGTTTATTAACTACGCCGTATTAAGTATGTTTGAATTTATTAATACACTACCTTCCTAACAAATACATGTAGCACTATTTATGTGTTGCATATGAATGTGATACAATGATCTGTGTTAAGTTAGCTTCGGCATGGGTGACAGCAGAGCTAATACAAACAGACTGTGTGCTTTGAAGGAAAGATTTTGAATTGAGTTGCACTCTTTTCCTCCTTCTGTCTTTGTTAGATCTGCACCAATTTTGATGCAGGCAGCAAGAAATGCACTCTCTGCAGTTTCAGTGTCTTAGTTTTTCTACAATACCTTCTTCTTTGGTCATCACAACCTGATGAAGGAGCGACACTCCGAAAGCTAGTGTGCTTCCAATTAAACCTGTTGGACAATAACCTGGTGTTGTGTGGTTTTTAACTTTCTTCGGTGTCCTGTTGAGGCCTGAAGTGGTACGGTGCCATCTAAATGCTTCTCTCTTGACCAAACCAAAAACTATGACACCATTTGGAGTATTTTCTGTAAACATGAATTTCTATTTGACTTCAGTTACACTTACCTAGACTGTAGGTAAGGAGATTCTAAATTGAATCAAAAATTATATGTATGGTTTAGTCACTTGCTGCTGGTATACAAATCATTCAAGTATACATTCTATTAAAGTTTGTGGAAGCTGGATCATAACATTTATACCTAGTAACACAGCAGACTGACTTTTGCATATTTTGCTTTATCTAGGCATTAGATGAAATTGAGAACTGGAATACAATTATGAACTGTCCATTCTAAAAGGGCAGTCATAAAGATTTTACTGTTTATTTTATGTACTGCCACAAGGCGTCACTATAACCACTTAACAGCATTTTTGATTGTATAATTTTGTTTTGAATGGTTTGCATTAATTTTGAATAAATTGATTAGAAATAAAGTTATGCTTTGACTATAGCAAAAATTATCCAGAGATATGAATTCCTCATTCAGATTCTAGGACTTCTATGTTCTTCTAATATAGTTATATATGTAGCAGAGAATATTACTGTATTCCACAATTGTAATGCAATCTAAAATTAGAAACTTATTTCTATCCACCGTTTTTAAGCAAATACATGGCTTTAATGCTTAGCAAAATAAAACATTACTAAAATAATAAATGATATTTCTGAAGTTTTCTTTAAAAGCCATTCAACAATATTGTCAAGTAAGGAGTAAGCTTGTGCTCTTCCTTCCCAAACTAAGGGTCAGAATTCAGCATGCGGAACTAGAAACAATGACACAACGTAACAGGCATGAGGGTCTATGAGGTAGAGCAGAACAGGACTGAGGATTGAGTGGGGTATGGAATTTTAACATTAAAAATAGCTAGAATTCCAGTTTATTAGAACTGCACCTTGGGAAAGTTAGAATGTTAGAACTTGAACTGCTGTGTGATTATTTTCCATCCTGGAATTAATATCTATATTTGAACAAAAAGTAATCGATAACATTCAAAAGTCAGATTATACCTTTCAAGAAGAATGTCTTCATGATTTGACATTGCTACTTATTTGCAAAATGTGCCCTAAGTTTCTTGGTGTAAGAAACTTCTTGTTTTGCCACATTTTGATGACCCCCATCAGGAAGGTGCCCAAGATGCAATCTGGTGGCATGAGCACCCACTGCATAATGGAGAGGAGTTGCAGGTCATTCTGCTTATAACACACATTTTGCTAATGCAAGTTTGCTATAACGCGATTTATAATTTGGGCACATTATTTCTAAAGTGCGTACTTTTAAACCAAGTGTTGGCTGTAATGCAATTACATCGCCAACAGTTTAAGCACTGTTTCTAAAGCGCGATATTTCTATAATGCAGGGCTACACAAGAATGCAGCCATCGCTTTATAGAAGAACTATCTGTATACCTAATGCTATGTATTCCAGTGGAGTCAGTGATTCCTGGTGGACATTCCTTTTACAGGAATTATGCTGTATGAGTTGTTGAAGCACAGTGTTTTTGTTTGACAAAATGGTGCCTTGCCTCATCATTATTAGTAAATTGAGCTGCTGCATATCTTTATGTATAAAGTTTACTTCAATAAATTCTTTCTGCCAAATGTATCGGTCAGAATGATTTATGTGAAGACAAAACTTGTAATTCTGGTTTTTCTTCTAAACCAGTGAACTATTAAAGTTGACTGTTTATTTTCAAGGAAGATATTTCTGTCATGGAATTAATATTTAATTAATAAATCTCTAGGGTATAAATTTTGATGTTTTCAATTGAATAACACCTTGAAGTTTAAGGAGAGCCCAGAATAAACTGAGGGAATATCTATTTCGGTTAAATCAACGACAAATCAGGAAATGTTGCTCAGTGCAAAATTTATTTAGCCTCCCTGACTTTAGGCCTCTCAAGGTCTGAAAGCCTCTGATCATTGAGCTGGATAATGCTCTCTGAACTCCATTTTCATCTTTGTCATTTTGCAGACTTCATCAGATTGCTGCTTTGAGCAGAGAATGATTTTAGTCAGTTGAACACTTCTAAAATGCTTAAAATGCCTTCTTGAGAGCAAAGCTAGTTGCTGGTCAAAGGGGGAGCTAGCTTTTCTAAATACAGCATTGGGATCCAAGAGAACACTTTCCCATTGATACTCCTGGTGTTCTGCCTCAACAATGATCTTTCACCAATACACCAGGTCCTCACTACCATTCCTGGTCACAATCTTCCCCACTGTCCCAGTGTGCTTCTCCTTGGTTTCCTGCAAACATGTCGGGGGTTCAAACTGTGTGGCCAGGACCTGCTATGTTCATCTAACATCATTGTAAAGCAAGCTACTTACAAACACTGGAAGTGTTTAAGGAAACTAAAGTGGCACAGTGGTTAGCACCACTGCCTCACAGCGCCAGTGACCTGGGTTTGATTCCAGCCTCAGGTGACTGTCTGTGTGGAGTGTGCACATTCTCCCTGTCTCTTTGTGGGTTTCTTTTGGGTGCTCCGGTTTCCTCCCACAATCCAAAGATGTGCAGATTAGGTTAATTAGGTGTTCTAAAATTGCCCATAGTGTTCAGGGATATTGGTTTAGGTGCGTTAGTCAGATGTAAATGTAGGGGAATGGGTGTGGGTGGGATACTCTTCATAGGATCGATGTGGGCTTGTTGGGCCGAAGGGCCTGTTTCCACACACTAGAATTGTAAGTCTAAAGCCTGTGTGCACTAATAGACTGATTTCATTATGTGGTAACATAGTTTATTTAAATGGTAGCTTGGGCTATATAATATCTGGAAAATCTCACCTAGAAATGTAAGTGCATCTCATTCAACAATGTGACTGTAATCTTACCTTAATATTAAAAGTTAAGTTTAAAAAGGCCAAAATTGAAATGGATGGTTTAAAGAGGTAAGGTAAATGAAGAAATGACATTAAGATAATTGTATTGTAAGAAGCCTACAACTGTTGTTGTCTGGAGAGAAATCTGTGATAAATAAGATGTTCACTCTGCAATTTCCTTTCTGTGCATTAGAAATTAAAGAAAGAAATTAACAACCATGTTCTTGTTATTTCAATCTGAAATCTTAACTTAGTAATCAGCAGTCTCAATTTCTATACTATCAACTTGCGTATGTTAAACAAAGTTAATAAGATTGTACAGTCATTTTAATTTAAGCGAAGCTTACAACAACTTTGAGCCTGGAAGGCTAACCAGACAGTGTATTTTGTCTATTCCAAAGTATGATATTTAAAAATGTGATGGTAATCAGGATCTTAACTTTAATTCTTATGCATGTTATCAATTCTTCTGCTGGCCTCCATTTTCTATCTTCTGTAATTTTAGCTCATTCAAAACTCTATTCTGGCATCAAATTCTGTTCACCATCACCCCTCTTTGATCTCCAATGGCTATTGGTCTGACAGTGCCTCAGTTTTAAAGTCTTTATCTTCCTTTTCAAATCCATTCAAGTTCCATGCCTATGGCTCCCAAGGGACTAAGCTCAGGAATTTTCTCCTCCATTTGCTTTGTCTCTTTTTTTTCAAGCAGTTTCTTTAAACATTCCTCCTTTGACTAAGCTTTCAATCACTAGTTCCAGCATTTCCTGATGTGACTCAGCATCAGATTGTGTTTAATGTTTCTCTTGTGAAGCACCTTGGCACACGAAAGGCACTTATATAAATGCAAATTATTGTTGTTATATTTGAAAATCATTTTTATTAGCTGATGTGATCTAATAAATCATTAATGTGCAGCAGCATGTTAGACTGGGGACATTTGTATTTGCATCTATTGCTTTCCAGAGCAAAAATTTCAACTCTTATTGCAAGGAATGGCAGTATGGTGCTGCTACCTATGGTTGGGGACAGGCCATCAGCTAATCTTTGCTGTTTGAGTCCAAGGAACCTTAGAACATTGAAAGGAATTTTGCTTTATGAATCTAGAAGCAGGTATTTTTCACACAGGGAAAGAAAATAATTATCATTAGATTTCAGAGTTGTACAAACGTGAACATTACCAGGAGGTGCAGTACTCCTTAGGGCCTCCCAGTGGTGCTAGTGAACCAACAGACTGTGTTCCATCGTGCTGGCAGAAGGAACTTTCAGGTATTCCATTCCGTATAGATTCATACAGCATGTAAATTTAAAATAACCATTTACTTTTAATTACTTTGCAAACTTGTGATATTTTTGCCCATTGTTAAAACATAATTTTGAAATACATCAAGGTATAAAAATCCTAGTGTTGGCTTTACTTCCAAAGTACAAAATGGAATGTCTAGAATTAGCTGATGTTCTGCAATTAGATAACATTCAATAAATAATCCAGCATGTGCTAAGAAATACATTTACAGTCGATTTAAGGTCATCCTTCAGGCTCGCTGTTTGGCACACTTGCGAGTACTGGAAGCTATGTACATATATAGTATAAGGCATTTTTCTTGGCAAACAAACAATGTGGACGTATACACAAATTGTGCCTTCTTCGAATTAACAATGTAGGCAAGATCCATTTTCTGATTTGTTCTTCAGGTTAATGCTTTGGCCTGTGAGCAGGACTTGTGTATAGGCCTCTGAGCAGTAGTCAAGATGTGGGGAAGAAAATAAACCAAGAGCTTTAAAAGGCATGTCAGAAAGGCATATTACAATAATCATGGGAGATTTCCACATGCAGGTGAACTGGGAAAATCAAGTTGTTAGCCAATCTCAAAAGAAGGAATTGTAGATTTTTATTTGAGCAGTTTGTGAGCATATTAGGGAACAGGCAGTTCTGGATTTGGTGATGTGTGATGACGCAACCTTATTAAGGAATTTAGGTGAAGGAACCCCGAGGGGACAGTAACTATAATATGAGAAAATTCACTCTGGAGTTTGAGGGAGAAGCTGGAATCAGATCTCATAGAATTACAAATGAGTAAAGATAGCTACAAAGACTTGAGTGAGGAGCTGGACAGAGCTGATTGGAAGGGGAACCTAGCAGGGAAGATGGTGGAGCAGCAATGGCAGGGGTTTCCAGGAGTAATTCGGGAGGCACAGCAGAAATTCATCTCAAGGAAGAAGAAACCTACCAAGGGGAGGTTGAGGGAACCATATCTGAGTAAAGACAAAAACAGACAACGTGGTGAAGATTAGTGGAAAGCAAGAGGTTAGGGAAACCTTTTTAAAAAAAGCAGAGGATTACTCTAAATAAGCAACCAGAGGGGAGGTGATGAAATATGAGTGTACGCTAGGTCAGAAGATTACAAGAGGTTTCCTAGATACTTAAAACTGAGAGAGAGGCAAAAATTGGACATTGGATCACTGGAAAATGAGGCTGGAGAAAAGCAATGATAAAGAAAGAAATGGTGTAGGAACTGAAAAAGTACTTTGCATCAGTTTTCACTGTAAAAGATACCAGCAGGCACACCAGAGTTTCAAGACAGTTGGGGTCAGAGGTTGAATACAGTGCCTATCACTAAGGAGGTGGTGCTGGGGAAGCTAAAAAATCTAAAGGTGGACTATATCCTAGAGTTCTGAAGCTGAGGACATTATAGAGGCATTGGTGATGATCTTTCAAGAATTACTGGAGTCATGGAGGGTCCCAGAAGACTAGAAAAAGACTAATGTAGCACCCCTGTTTAAGAAGGGAGGGAGAAGACAGGAAACTATAGGCTGGTTAGCCTGACTTCATTCATTGTTAAGACTTTAGAATCCATTATTAAGGATGAGATTGCAGAATACTTAGAAGTGCATGGTAAAATGGGGTTGAGTCAGCATGGTTTTGTCAAAGAGAGGTCACGTCTTATAAATCTGTTAGAATTCTTTGAGGAGGTAACAAGCAATTTAAACAAAGATTTCCAGAAGGCCTTTGATAAGGTGTCATACAGAAGTCTGCTAAATAAGATGAGTATTAGGGGCATGGTACTGGCATTGATAGAGGATTGGCTGTCCGGCAGAAGTAGAGATAAAGGGGTCTTTCCCAGGATGACAGCCTCCTCCATAGGAGTCCATGTCGGGATCACAATTATTCATGTTATACATTAATAATTTGGAAAAAAATTGAGGACATTGTTGCTAAGTTTGCAGATAACACAAAGAAAGGTGGAGAGACAGGTAGTGTTGAGGAAATGGGGAGACTGCAGAAACATTTGGACAGGCTTGGACAGTGAACAAGGAAATGGCAGCTGGAAATACAGTGTGGGAATGTGTGAGGTTATGCACTTTGGTAAGAAGAATAGAGGCATGGACTATTTTCTAAATGGGAAAAGGCTTCAGAAATCTGAAGCACAAGGGACTTGGGAGTCCAAATTTCTTAAGGTTAACATGCAGTTCCATTTGCGAGTTTGCAAGACTAATTCAATGTTAGCATTCATTTCAAGATAGTTAGAATACAAGAGCAGAGATATACTGCTGAGCTTGTATAAGGCTCTGGTCAGACTGCATTTGGAATATCATGAGCAATTTTGTGCTCTGTATCTAAGGAAGGATGTGTTGGCCTTGGAGGGGGTCCAGAGGCAGTTATATGAGAATTACATCAGGGATGAAGGCCTTGTCACATGAGGGGTGGTTTAGGACTCTGACTGTACTT
Organism: Chiloscyllium plagiosum; assembly: GCF_004010195.1. NCBI lineage: Eukaryota > Metazoa > Chordata > Chondrichthyes > Orectolobiformes > Hemiscylliidae > Chiloscyllium > Chiloscyllium plagiosum. Next base: position 81,786,802 of record NC_057723.1, read on the forward strand.
AGTGGAGTTTGGAAGGATAAGGGCAGAATCTGATTGAAACTCCAGGCTACTGAGAGGTCTGAGTTGTGTGGGTGTGGAGAAGATATTTCCACTCGTAGGTGAGATTAGGACCTGAGGGCACAGCCTCAGAGTGAATGGACAACTCTTTGGAACAGAGATGAGGAGGAATTTCTTCAGCCATAGAATGGTGAATCTGTGGAAATCGCTGCTACAGAGGGCTGTGGAGACCAAGTCATTGAGTGTAATTAAGACAGCAATAGATAGGTTCTTGATTAGTAAGGGGATAGAGGAAGAAGACAGGAGAATGGGGTTGAGAAACATATCGGCCATGATCAAATGGTGGAGCAGACTCATTGGCCGAATGGCTTAATTCTTATCCTCTGCCTTATGATCTTATGGTGTAATTGTCAACCATTCATCTAACTGATGCATTTTTCATGGCAACTGCCAACGAATCAGCACGTACTATTCATGCAATATTCCCCTTTAAAATTTCAAATGCCCTTACACACATAAGGTGAAGTGCTTTCCAAAGAGTATATTTCCATACTGTACAGCTCTATGAATCTATGACTCTAAAAGGTCTATTTTTCAGCAATATTAAAGCAGTGCTTTTATCATACAAGACCACAAGCAGCAGGAACTGAATTAGGCCTCTCAGCTGCTTTAGCCTGCTCTGCCATTCAATAGGGTAACGACTGATCAGACTTCCTTATGTCCACTTTCCTGCCTTTTCTCTGTATCTCTTCATTCCCCTACTGATGAAGAATCTATCCATCTCAGCCTTAAATATACACAAGGACTCTGCCCCCACAAATCTCTGTGGTAAGGTGTTCCAAAGACTCTCAACCCTGAGAGAAGAAATTCCTCCTCATATTAATCTTAAATAGGTTTCCCTTTATTCTGAGACTCTCCCTTGAGGGGAAACATTCTGTGAACATTTACCCTGTCAAGCTCCTTCAGAATCCTTTATGTTTCATTAAGATCACCTCTCATTCATGTGAACTCCAGTGGGTAGAGTCCAACCTCTTTAGTTTTTGCTCAGATGACAATACCTCCGTACCAGGAATCATTATTGTGAACCTTCTCTGAACTGCCTCTAATGAAATTATATCTTTTCTTAAATAAAGGGACCAAAACCGCTCGCGGTAGTCCAAATGTGGTCTCATCAGCACTTTGTACAGTTGCAGTAAGATTTCCCTACTCTTATATTCCAATCCCTTTGAAATAAAGACCAGTACTCTATTTGCCTTCCTGATTCCCTGCTGCACCCGTATGCAAGCTTTCTGTGGTTCAAACACATATATTCCCCAAGGCCCTTTATGTTGCAGATCGCTGCAGTTTTTCTCCATTTAAATAATATGCTACTCTGTTGTTCTCCCTTACAAAATGAACAATTTCACACTTTCTCACATTATACTCCATTTGCCTACTTTCCGCTTGTTTCCTGTAGCTATAAACATCTGTTTGTAAACTCTTTGCAACCCTGTCACAACTTACCTACTTCAGTGCCATCTGCTATTTGGTGACAGTACATTCACTTCCTGCCTCTAATATCAGAAACAATTGGGTTTTGGCACTGACCCCAGTGATTTACAGATGCTTATGTCCATCTGCTGATAATTCCCAAGACTGTACTAATTTTTGGGTGGTAACTGGTCAAACAAAGTCTAAAAGAGGAATTGAGAGAAGGTACAAACACTCAGTGTGCTGGACACCTCTTATCAATCTGTTGTCATGGCCCCAGGTTTTCAGTGGATTGCCATTTCAATTCTCCTTTCCGCTCAACTGTGACCTCTTTATTCTTGACCTTCTATGTTGTTCTAATGAATCTCAGCAGAAGCTCAAGAAACCGCATCTCACTTTGAATTACATGCTTTAAAGCATTCCAGATACAAAGTTGTGTTCCGATCATCACCATTGCTCTTTTTGCTTATGGACTTCAGGTGCTGGTTGTGTACCACTGTTCCCAGCTGTTTGACCAAATTTAATTTCCTAACCAGTTCCTTTCGTGAAGGTCTTTTCCTAACCTGTTTGAATACAATGCTTGTTGCAGTACCTGAAATAATTTATGTTCAGAAATCAATCACCATATCGAGGATATAGCATGCATGATAGCGGAGTAAATTACCTTGTCAACGGTCAGTGAATTATATCATTTGTCACTAACTGAAATCACTTCTCAATAAATCATTCAAAACATTTCCAACAGAATATTCTAAAATGAATGGCCTTCAAATTTGATTTATATAGCAAATTATACAGCTGATGTTCTGTTGCACGTATCTTCACTTCCACCAACTTATTGCAAATTGCACCTCATTGCTACTTTAGTTCAGCCAGACTAAATTATATATGCATTCATGGGATATGCGCATCACAGACAAGGTTAGCATTTATTGCCCAGACCTGATGGTTGTTGAGAAGTTGGGGGACAACAATCTTTTTGTACTTCTGCAGCCTGTGTGGTGTTAGCGCACTCACAGTGCTGCCAGGTAGGGACTTGCACCCAGCAACAGTAAAGAAACAGCAATATATTTGAGTCAAGATAATGTACGAGTAGAAGGAGAACTTGAAGATGTTGGTTTTTCCATATGTTTTCTGCCCCTGTTTTTCAAAGAGGTAGGACTCAGATCTGGGAGGTGATGGCAAATAAAGTACCAGCAAGTTGCTATAGTGCATGTTGTAGATGGTATGCATTGCAGCCCTGTTTATGGAAATATTTTGTGTGCATATGGTTTTGTGTCTAGTTTCACCAGCATGATACTTATAGGAATGCCTAGTGTTGTATCTGGCATTCTCATTGAATCAAGAGCGAGGGATATATTAGGACCTTGTCAATTATGATTATATTGTTACTGCAATAGGCTTAGGATATCTCAAGGGCCTCATACTAGCCTAGCTTTGAGCTGATGGATTTGTTCTATGCTTTCCCTGTTTAACACAGTGATGGGGTCAAGTTGGACCATATTCTCATCATGAAGATCAAACTTTGTCAATAAGAAATGTGCTGTGGTGATTTCTATGGGTGAGGATTAGGCTAAGCAAGAGTTTTCCTGAGCACCCTACCAAGCTGGGCTTGTGGAGCTTGATCTGCCAATTATTGGTGATGGACAGAGTCATAGATATCTACAGCACAGAAACCGATCCTTGGGTCCAACTCATCTGTGTCGACCAGATATCCTAAATAAATCTAATCTCATTTGCCAGCATTTGGCCCATATCCCTCTAAACCCTGCCTATTCATGTTTCCATCATGCACCAGCCTCCACCACTTCCTCTGGCAGCTCATTCCACACACACACCATCCTCTACATGAAAAGATTGCCCCTTAGGTCCTTTTTAAATCTTTCCCCTCTCACCTTAAAGCTATGCCCTCTAGTTTTGGACTCCTCCACCCCAGGGAAAAGAAATTGTCGATTTATCCTATCCATGCACCTCATGATCTTATAAACCCCTATAAGGTCACCCCTCAGTCTCCGACACCCCATGGAAAATAACCCCAGTATATTCAGCCTCTCCCAGTTGCTCAAACCATCTAACCCTGGCCACATCCTTGTAAATCTTTTCTGAACCCTTTCAAGTTTCACAACCTCTTTCCTACAGCAAGGAGACCAGAATTGAACGCAGTATTCAAGGATAATGAAATCCTTTACTCTGAATACACATTGTGCCCTTCCCAACCTCGGTGGTTTTTCCAGACTTTGTTCAAACTAAAAGAGTGTTAAACTACCAGCTGAGTGGAGGTGGGAAGTGGTATTAAACTGGGTATTTCCTTACCCTTGATAAATGCCATGGTCATCTATGGTGCCCAGAGTCAATGGACGGCAATGGCCTAGTAGTATTAGATTATACTATTAATGCAGGGACCCAGGTAAAGTTCTGAGGAGCTTGGTTCAAATCCTGCCATGGTAGATGGTGGAATTTGAATTCAATAAGAATCTGAAATTAGGACTGCAATAATAATTAGATTATTATCATTTGTCAGAAAAACCCATCTGGTTCACTAATGTCCTTTAGGAAAGGAAATTGTTGTCCTTACATGGCCTGGCCTACATGTGACTTCAGAAATGTTGTTGCCTCTTAAGTGCCGTCTGGGCAGTTAGGAATGGGCAAGAGCAATGTCCCCATCCCATGAATGAATTTTTTTAAATGTTGAGGACTCCTGCGGCAACTTGAGACTAACTGATTATCAAAGTGTGGCCACTTTGGTTCTGACCTGCTGATGGGATAAGACATTTCCAAGGATGGTGATGCAGCAGGCTGGGAAATTGCTAGGTACGTATGATTCAATCACAAGTATTCTGTCATTCTGTTCCTTGACTAGCCTGTGTGGCAGCTCTCCCAATTTTAGTATAAATAACAGAGATTAGCAAGGAAGACATTGCAAGGTCATCTGTGCTGAGTTTATCTTTGTCTTGTTCAAATGCAATGCATGGGTGGTCTATGTGATTCTGTTCTTTTTTTAAAAAAATCCATTATTTCATGAAAAGTTACAGTTTCTTTATTCATGATAGTGCTGCGATCAAATGTGGTATACATATGTATTTTCTGTAATTTAACTTAAATTTTTAGGAGTTCAAACAAATATTTTATGAATATAGGGTGTATAACGTGGAAATACTTGCGTAGTTTTTGGGCAGAAGAGGTAATTTAGAAGAAAAAGTGGACTAATGGAATATCTCCAAACAATTTAGACAACTAATGAAATGTTGTCTGTTTCGATGTTTAACTGCTAAATGTTAGCGTGTTTTTCCTGTTGTACTTTCCATTCAAGGAAAGCCGTAGTGTGTAATCATTTTTCATATCTCTTGAGGGGTAGAGGTCATGGGAGAAAGGAAGAAATGTGAAAGAGACAAAAGTAGTTCATACTTTTGTTTGAACTAAACAAAATGCATTGGTTCACTTTTGTAAAAGCGGAAAAAAATACGGAAGGGAGGCAGGTGAAGACCAAAAATTACCTTTCTGGCTCAGTGTGCCAGTTGCCCAGCTCCACACCACTCTGATACCAAATCAAATCTTGCTTTAACCTTATTTTGACATCATCTAGTGATTCCTTGGATGTTGATGAGGTTTTAATGGATAGTAATCCTGTTCATGTCAAATGAAGGTGGGTTGAATCTCTCATTGGCGATAGTCAATAAGTATTGCTTTGGAAATACAAATGAATTTAATTGATGAACCAGCTGAACATAACTGGAAAACAAATGATTTTGATGTAAAATTGATCTTGTACAGGAAAGTGTAGATCATTTTCCACATTACAAACTCATAATTGAAATTGAAAGCCAGTTAATATATCTGCCTGCCAAGATTAATCTGTTTTACAAGGTAAGTACAAAAGATTTCCCCCATCTAAAATTAGGAAGCAAACGGTTTTCCAATTTAATATTTTTAGGAGTAAACCTCCAAATAATGAATATTAAAGGACATGCAGCCGCAAAGTAAGTGTTCTATGCTTCAGAGTAAAAAATTGGTTTTGATTTATGGAAGGGGACTAATATACTAGCAGGGACAGTTGCTTGAGCTGCTGTGGAGGATTTAAACTAGTAAGGTGGGGGGGGGGACCCAGTGAGGAAAAAAAAATCAATCTGAGACTGGTACAGTTGAGAACAGAAGCGAGTCAAACAGTCATGGCAGACAGGGACAAAGCAGAGAACAAGGTAGGACTGATAAACTGCATTTATTTCAATGCAAGAGGCCTAGCAGGGAAGGCAGATGAACTCAGGGTATGGTTAGGAACATGGGACTGGGATATCATAGCAATCACAGAAACATGACTCAGGGATGAACAGGACTGGCAACTTAATGTTCCAGGATACAAATGCTACAGGAAAGATAGGGAGGCAAGAGAGGAAGGGGAGTGGCGTTTTTGTTAAGGGATAGCATTACAGCTTTGCTGAGGGAGGATATTCCCGGAAATACATCCAGGGAAGTTATTTGGGTTGAACTGAGAAATAAGAAAGGGATGATCACCTTATTGGGATTGTATTATAGACCCCCTAATAGTCAGAGGGAAATTGAAAAACAAATTTGTCAGGAGATCTCAATTATCTGTAAGAATAATAGGGTGGATATGGTAGGGGATTTTAACTTTCCAAACATAGACTGGGACTGCCATTGTGTTAAGGGTTTAGATGGAGAGGAATTTGTTAAGTGTATACAAGAAAAATTTTTGATTCAGTATGTGGATGTACCTATGAGAGAAGGTGCAAACCTTGACCTACTCTTGGGAAATAAGGCAGGGCAGGTGACTGAGGTGTCAGTGGGGGAGCACCTGGGCCAGCGACATAATTCCATTAGTTTTGAAATAGTGATGGAAAAAGATAGACCAGATCTAAAAGTTGAAGTTCTAAATTGGAGAAAGGCCAATTTTGATGGTATTAGGCAAGAATCTTCAAAAGCTGATTAGGGGGCAGATGTTCGCAGGTAAAGGGACGGCTGGAAGCCTTCAGAAATGAGATAACGAGAGTCCAGAGACAGCATATTCCTGTTAGGCGAAAGGAAAGGCTGGTAGGTATAGGGAATGCTGGATGACTAAAGAAATTGAGAGTTTGATTAGGAAAATGAAGGAAGCAAATGTCAGGTATAGACAGGATAGATCAAGTGAATCCTTAGAAGAGTATAAAGGCAGTAGGAGTATACTTACGAGGGAAGTCAGGAAGGCAAAGAGGGAACAGAGGTAGCTTTGGCAAATAGAGTTAAGGAAATCCAAAGGGTTTTTACAAATACATTAAGGACAAAAGGGTAGCTAGGGAGAGAATAGGACCCTCAAAGATCAGCAAGGCGGCCTTTGTGTGGAGCCACAGGAGAATGGGGAGATACTAAATGAGTGTTTTGCATCAGTATTTACTGTGGAAAAGGACATGGAAGATACAGAATGTCAGGAAATAAATGGAGACATCTTGAAAAATGTCCATATTACAGAGGAGGAAGTGCTGGATGTCTTGAAATGCATAAAAGTAGATAAAGCTCCAGGACCTGATCAGGTGTACCCGAGAACTCTGTGGGAAGCTAGAGAAGTGATTGCTGGGCTTCTTGCTGAGATATTGGTATCATCGATAGTCACAGATGAGGTGCTGGAAGACTGGAGGTTGGCAACATGGTGCCACTGTTTAAGAAGGGTGGTAAACACGAGCCAAGGAACTATTGACCAGTGAGCCTGATCTGTTGTTGGTGGTGGGCAAGTTGTTGGAGGGAATCCTGAGTGATAGGATGTACATGTATTTGAAAAGGCAAGGACTGATTAGGGATAGTCAACATGGCTTAGTCCATGGAAAATCATGTCTCACAAACTTGATTGGGTTTTTTGAAGAAGTAACAAAGAGGATTGATGAGGGCAGAGCAGTAGACGTGATCTACATGGACTTTGGTAAGGCGTTCGACAAGGTTCCTCATGGGAGACTGTTTAGCAAGGTTAGATCTCATGGAATCCCTGGGTCCACTACTTTTCATCATTTATATAAATGATTTGGATGGGAGCATAAGAGGTATAGTTAATAAGTTTGCAGATGACACTAACATTGAAAGTGTATTGGACAGCGAAGAAGGTTACCTCAGATCACAATGGGACCTTGATCAGATAGGCCAATGGGCTGAGAAGTGGGAGATGGAGTTTAATTTAGATAAATGTGAGGTGCTGCATTTTGGGAAAGCAAATATTAGCAGGACTTATACACTTAATGGTAAGGTCCTAGGGAGTATTGCTGATCAAATAAACCTTGGAGTGCAGGTTCATAGCTCCTTGAAAGTGGAGTCACAGGTGGATAGGATAGTGAAGAAGGCGGTTGGTAGGCTTTCCTTTATTGGTCAGAGCATTGAGTACAGTGGTTTGGAGGTCATGTTGCGGCTGTACAGGACATTGGTTAGGCCATTTTTGGAATATTGTGTGCAATTCTGGTCTCCTTCCTCTTGTAAAGATGTTGTGAAACTTGAAAGGGTTCAGAAAAGATTTACAAGGATGTTGCCAGGGTTGGAGGATTTGAGCTAAAAGGAGAGGCTGAATAGGCTAGGGCTATTTTCCCTGGACTGTCGGAGGCTGAGGGGTGACCTTATCAAGGTTTATAAAATCATGAGGGGCATGAATAGGATAAATAGACAAAGTCTCTTCCCTGGGGTCAGGGAGTCCAGAGCTAGAGGACGTAGGTTTAGGGTGAGAGGCGAAAGATATAAAAGAGACCTAAGGGGCAACCTTTTCACGCAGAAAGTGGTAGGTGAATGGAATGAGCTGCCAGAGGAAGTGGTGGAGGCTGGTACAATTGCAACATTTAAAAGGCATCTGGATGGGTATATGAATAGGAAGGGTTTGGAGGGATATGGGCCGCGTGCTGGCAGGTGGGACTAGATTGGGTTGAGATATCTGGTTGGCATATACAAGCTGGACCAAAGGGTCTGTTTCGATGCTGTACATCTCTCTGACTCTGTGTGACTATGACTTACTGCATGCAAATTTGTAATTTCAAACATGCTACCAGTGAGAAAGTGAGTTAGGATGCAGAAGTCAAGTTTTAAATACCAACAATTAAATGACCAAAATAATTAAAGAAAGAGAAAATGAAATGAACTTGAGAGATTAAACTTCCAGGTCAAATCAAGATGGGCAGCAAGGACTTCTTTAAATATATTTTTAAAAAGGAGAGAAGCCAATGGGAGCATAGGCTCCTCAGAGAATGAGTCTGGGGAAACAATAATGGCAATCCAGGGAATAGCAGGAGTCATTAAATAATCAAAGGGGCAAAGGGAAGAGAGAGGAAATTCTTGCAATAACTAATAGTTCAGAAACATTGCTAGGGAAACTAATGTGTCTCCTGGACCTGGTGGTGTGCAGGAAAGGAAGTAGCTGCAGAAGTGGGGATGTATTGAGAACTTTGAAACTTCCAAGAATCCTTCGAGCCTGGGAAAGTCTCGGCTGATTGGAAACCTGTCCATGTGACACCTTCTTATAAACAAGAAAAGAGACAAAAACAGCTAACTGCAGGGCAATTGGCTTAATGTCAATTATTGGGGAAAGTAACAGAACTTATTATGAAGGATAAATTGGCTGAGCATTTAAAAATGAATGAAATGATCACACAGAGTCAGTATGGCTTCATGAAGTGGAAATTATGACTGAAGAATTTATGGGAATCCTGTGAAGAGGCAGACAGCAGGATAGATGAAGGGGAAGCAGTGGATATAATATATTTGGATTTTCAGAGGATATTTTGAAATGTGCCATAGTTTAGACTACTTAATAAGATAAGAGTCCATGGTGTTGGAGGTAATGAACTAGCATGGAATCAAGATTGACTAATAATAAAAAGGTAGAGTTGGGATAAAGGGTGGCAGTTTCAGGAGGGTAACCTGTAAATAATGTTGTGCCATAGGAATCAATGCTAAGACCACAATTATTTACACCATAGATTAAATGATTTGAGTGAGGATGAAACCCAGCAAAGCCAGTCCCGCTGTTCTCTCTCGCTGCCCAAATATTCTGCATTGAAGGAAGGTTCTGTAAACTCACAACAGGAAAGAAGCGGTTGGTTTCCATTTGAGAACATTTCCTCAGTCGAACTAACCTTCGGTCCCTTATAAGGTTACTCCCATCTTGAGAAAAGCTTACCTTGAAGGTCCATGACATTCCTCATTCAGCAATACACAAGGAATTTGTATCCATTAGCATTATTGTGTATTCCATGTGTGTACTTCCTTTGGACTCTTTCTGGCTTCGGTCTAACTAATCCATGCCAACCATATTCCCAAACTAAACTGTCCCACTTGCCTGCATTTGGCCCAAATCCCTTCAAACCTTTAATATTCATGTACTTATCCAAACGTCTTTTAAATGTTGTAATTGGTTGCCACTCATGTCCATTTTAAAACTCTCCTTAAACATATGTCCTTTATTTTGAACTCCCCCACCCTCGGGATAAAAAAACCCCTTGCTATTCACCTTATCGATGCCCTTCATGATTTTATAAACCCTTCAACCTCCTGCATTCCAATGAATAAAGTCACAATCTATCTTTATAACCCAAATCCTCCAGCACCACATTCTGGTAAATCTGTTCTGAACCCTTTCCAACTTAATATTATCCTTCCTGTAGCAAGGTGACCAGAACTGCACACGGTACTCCAAAAGTACTCACCAACGTCCTGTACAACCTCAACATGATGTATCAACACCTTTTATTCAATGCTCTGAGCAAAGAAGGCAAGTGTACTAAATGCCTTCTTAATCACCCTGTCTACATGTGACACAAATTTCAAAGCATTGTGAATCTGACCTCTTCTGAATGGGACTTTGAAACAAACTAAATGTAGTTGTAATAGAACATGGCAATAATCTTAGTTTCTATGTATGTTCCATTTAAGCAAATTTTGCAATTATTTAAGCATATTTAAGAATGTCAGGGCTCAATTTTCCAGCTAGGAGATGGGTGGTTCATACCATTCTGGAAGGAAGTCAGCACCATACCAACTGACATTCAACAAGGCTGACATGTAGCAATAACATTCTCCAGGTATGCTCAAGCTGGCAAGGGTTGGATTTCTGCCCCTCGGTGGAAGGACATTCCACTTCAGAGCAGACAGCCAATCCCACCAGTTACAGCCTGACTACTGGGAATCTCTTTGGACTGTAGGTAGGCCCTGGGATGATACGGGCATGGTTACCAGACTCTAGTAGGTCTTGGGTTTGGACAACAGCAGATCAGTGAGTCTGAAGATGTAGGATGAATGAGCAGGCAGGGAGGAACAAAATGAGGCAGTGGGGGAGGGAGGCATTAACAAATTGTAGTGGAGAGGCAATGTCCCCACTGCTCACAAGAAACGCCCCAAAAAAAAGTATCATCACCATCACTCTGTTTTGCCTTTCCACAAAATCAAGTGAAAAAGAATCATCTGTCTGAGTCTTACAGTGCCTTCTGCCCACCAGGTTGTGAGCACCATGCCAGGGAAGGATAGAAGGCAAAATACTGGACTCCCATCCACCATCTTTGATATGGCCTCTGCTGTGTAATAGAGACACACAGTTTGAGTGAGAAGCTGTAAAATAGAACTCGTGGTACTTTTTGCTGCTTTACACTCTTAGTCCCTATGGCTCGACGTGATTAAAAGCATAAGAATAGAGATAAAGAAAATCTGCACTGAATTTGAGTTAGAAAATTAGAGTGGGCTGTAAAATGAAAAATGATTAGATTTTGGGTTATTTTGCAACATTTGATATTTGAGTACAGTGATGGGAAGAAAATTAAAAATTGTATTTAACAGCATTAGAAGATAACAACCACTTCAAAGTCTGTGCCATGACTTTTCCAAGAACTGCATGCAGTATTTAATATCCAAAAGTGTAGACTTGCTTAAGACACCAATAAGTAAATACAACTAGAGCTTAACAAACCATGGTCTAATATTGTGTAGCTGCACGCAGACTAGTCTGGCTACAGCTGTCAACTACTTCAACCAGTTTACAGTTTTGTGCTTTCTCACCATCAACTTAATTTGCACAGTGTACTTTCAAAGGTCAGTAAAGACACTAGAGAGTCAATTTTCTTCTGCTTTGAAGTCAGAATGCTACAAGATTGGCTGGTGAAAGACAAAGAGCAGTATGGAAGGTATGGCCTGAGTTTAAAGGGAAGTATGAACCAGTGTAGATTAATCCTATTACAATGGCTCGACCTTCCAAACATATACATATTCAGGTGAAAATCATAGTCTGCCTAAAATGCAGAGTTTAAAGGAAAGGAAATCAGCCCCTGCTGAGTACATGCCCAATCTACTTAGCCAGTCCTTGTAACAAAATCCTTTGATGAATTGGATCAACCCCATGAACCTTGTTTGGACTTCCACCAATGCCAGTATATCTTTTCTTAGTTAAAAAAAGAGGGTCAAAGTTGTTCACTGTATTATGGGTGCCCTTAAACAGAGCCTTGATTTAGCATTTGCTAAACCACTTCAGATGATAGTTAAGTGTCAATCATGTTACTGTGGTCTAATGTCACATGTAGGCCTGACATTAGTGACCCAGGTGAGCTTTTACAACAATGTCATGATTGGTCATGATCACAATGATTAAAATTGGCTTTATATTCCAGATAGTTACTTACGTTTAAATTCCACCAGCTCTCATGGTATAATTTGAACCCATTTCTCCTGATATTAGCCTGAGCTATTGGATTACTAGCCCAGTGATATGACCTATGCCATTCACTTAATGTGGTAAGCAAACAACAGTTACCTCTTTTTAAGATTATATGAAGGAGAAACAAACTGTCTTCTGAGACAAAAAGAGACAGAAATAGCTGAAAAAACTCAGCACGTCTGGTAGCATCTGTAGATAGAAAGAAGATTTAATGTTTTGGTTCGAGTGACCCTTCCACAGAACTTAGCTTCTGAGATCCAGCATTCTATATTAGGCGTTGGGCTGATATTAATTGTCTAATTCTGATTTATTTCCCAGAGATCATATGGTTTTCTCTCCATTTTCAAAAGGTGGAAATTGAGTGAATAGATTAAGGGTACAATATTCTAATGTCATAGAGTCATAGAGATGTACAGCATGGAAACAGACCCTTTGGTCCAACTCACCCATGCTGACCAGATATCCTAACTTAATCTAGTCACATTTGCCAGCACTGGGCCAATACCCTCCAAACCCTTCCTATTCATATCCCCATCTGGATGCCTTTTAAATGTTGTAATTGTACCATCCTCCATCACTTCCTCTGGCAGCTCAATCCATACAAGTATCACCATCTGTGTGAAAAAGTTGGCTGTTAGGTCACTTTTATAACTTGCCCCTCTCACCCTAAACCTATGCCCTCTAGTTCTGGACTCCCTCACCCCAGGAAAAAGACCTTGTATATTTATCGTATCCATGCCCCTCATGATTTTATAAACCTCTATAAGGTCATCCCTCACCCTCCGATGTTCCACGGAAAACAGCCCCAGCCTATTCAATCTCTCCCTATAGCTCAAAACCTCCAACCCTGGCAACATCCTTGTAAATCTTTTCTGAACTCTTTCAAGTTTCACAACATCTTTCCGATAGGAAAGAGACCAGAATTCCACGCAGTATTCCAACAGTGGCCTAACCAATGTCCTTTACAGCCATAACATGACCTCCTAACTCCGATACTCAATACTCTGACCAATAAAGGAAGGCATACCAAACGCCTTCGTCACTAGCCTATCTACCTGCGACACTATTTTCAAGGAACTAGGAACCTTCATTCCAAGGTCTCTTTGTTCAACAACACTCCCTAGGACCTTACCATTAAGTGTATAAGTCCTGCTATGATTTGCTTTTCCAAAATGCAACATCTCGCATTTATCTAAACCAATCTCCATCTGCCACTCCTCAGTCCATTGGCCCATCTGGTCAAGATCCCATTATACTCTGAAGTAACCTCCTTCGCCATCCACTGCACATGCAAACTGACTAACTATACTTCCTATGTTCACATCCAAATCGTTTATATAAATGACAAAAGCAGTGGACCCAGCGCTGATCCTTGTGGCTCACCAGTGGTCACAGGCTTCCAGTCTGAAAAGCACCTCTCCACCACCACCCTTTGTTTTCTACCTTCGAGCCAATTCTGTACCCAAATGGCTAGTTCTCCCTGTATTGCATGAGCTCCAACCTTGCTAATCAGTCTCCTATGGGGAACCTTGTCAAACACCTTACTGAAGTCCATATAGATCACATCCACTGCCCTGCCCTCTTCAATCCTCTTTGTTACTTCTTCAAAAAACTCAATCAAGTTAGTGAGACATGATTTCCCACGCACAAAGTCATGCTGACTATTCCTAATCAGTCCTTGCCTTTCCAAATACATGTAAATCCTCTCCCTCAGGATTCCCTCCAACAACCTGCACACCACTGACGCCAGGCTCACCGGTCTATAGTTCCCTGGCTTTTCCTTACCACCTTTCTTGGTACCAACTTAACCAACGTCCAGTCTTCCAGCACCTCACCTGTGACTATCGATGATACAAGTATCTCAGCAATCACTTCCCTAGCTTCCTACAGAGTTCTAGGGTACACCTAATCAGGTCCTGGGGATTTATCCACTTCTGTGCCGTTTAAGACTTCCAGCATCTTCTTCTCTGTAATGTTGTAGAAATTGTTAATATTTTTTCTGCAAAACATCACTATTTATTTTATTAAGCAAATTAAATTTGAATATTATTCCATTAACAATCTAACGCATGATTGAAACTAGTGAACAGAGCATGAACGTTATACCAAGTGAATGGATCAATGTTAGTTTCTCACAATCAACAGTTCCTTCTTTTTGTTACTTTCTTCACAGCTGTTACACTTCAGTTCTAACAAGCAACTGCAGTTGTGTCAGAGGCCACCAACTTTCTTCTGGTCCCATGACATGGAATATGTGTCATTTCCTGAAATAACCTCTTTTACACTTAGCCCAACAAGTCCTTCTGGCTCCAGCTTAACAGAGAGTCTACTAACACCACCTTCACCCAAACACGCAACTCAACGAGCACTGAATGGATTTAGTATTCCACGACCTCGTGTAATTTTAACATGCATGTTTTCTACTGGTTAACAATTCTGTTGCATTGCTTATTTTATGCATGTCTCATTATGTTGGTCATGATGGGGAGAGGTCTGGAGGCTTTCCAGCACTCTGACTTGTATAGTTTGCTAACAGCTTGACCAATTTTGATTTAAATCCTATGCATGTAGCATGTTTGTATTTTGATGAGAGAATTGCTGACAGATAATGTCATTTATCTGTGGGCATGTACATACACAACTGAATAATTCAGGAATCTGTACGCAGGACTACTTTGCACTCCTTTTACACCCTATTAATGCACAAAAGTTAAAATGCCCAATTGTTGTATGACAAAAAGACATACCAAGCATTACACAACCAAACTAATTGATTATAATATCTACCTTGCTGCACAGCTAATTAATTAAAAATGTCAAAATCTTTTTGATAAACTTATCAAGTCACTGTCAGTACCACAGCGTTTAGCAAAATGGCTTTTAAATGCAAATGAGAATTGTAGGTTTTTAAAAAAGATGACATTGTTTAATATTTTCTCTGCAGCTCTTCATAATTCTTTTAAGAGTAATGACAGTTGGATTATGGGCTTTCATTCTAATTTGCAGTTAAGTCAAATGCCCAAGTCAAACAGCTGCAGTATGTGATGAGCAGTGTTATCTTTACAGAAATCATACTCCCACACAGTCTGAAATTCTGTGGAACTGGCAGCAACTTGGAAGTCTTACTGAAACAAGTTGTGTTTCAACAGCTTGACAAATAGAACAATACTTAAAGATGTTCATGTGAATTGACCTTAGACATAGCATTGGGTTAGTGCCTAGGGATTGCATTAAAGTTGTTCTGTCTTTCAATTATATTTTTCAACACAAGTCATTCCTAATTGAGACTATCAACTTAAATAAAAGCTTACAATGCTGTACAAACTTGTAAGGGCACACCTCCACAAATCAGAACCTTAGACCATGTACAGGTCTTTAGCTTTTTTACACTTGAGATTGTGATTTCCATTAAATAATAAAGTACACCTTAAGGGTAGTGATTTAAACTATTAATCATCAAACGTACCTCTTCATATTGCCATACTCATGTGTTTCTAGTTATCGAAGTGTTTATTTTAGTGTCAGTATACATGATGAAATACGTTAGAGTTAGTTACACAACTGAGTTTCAGATTACATGACAAGATGCAAAAAACAAAATATGGACCATTCTTGAGTATTAGGCCACAATTTGCTGTTAGGGCATTTAGCTACATTTCGGTCAGGATTTTACTGATGATGTCTGAAAAACTTACTAAAAATCATCCCCATCCAGGTTGAGCTTTTCCTTAGCCCTTTCATCCTGTGAAAAATGTTAATTGGATGAAGGCTGGCCTTGTGCTCCATCTGAAGTGGAGGTCCCACCACCCAGAGTCAACCTGATTGGCCAGCTGCTTTGATCCCAGCAGCACTACCATGAGCTGAGGCCACTACTGGGAATTCCATAAAGTTCTCAAAGAGCAGTAGCCATGTGACAATGAAGTTGGGGGAAGTAGGGAGGCATCGTGGGCAAGAGTTCTTGGCACAGGTAGATTGAGAGGCCCTGAGGGAAGCTGAGGGGAGGGAAATGGATGTCTATGAAGTCCTGACTGTATGTGGAAGCTGACGGGGAAGTTGAAACTTCCGAAACGCAATTACCCAGTGTCTGGAATTCTCCAATTAAGTTCCCCCAGCACTGACTTGGAGCCAGACACATAAGGTTACCTTTAAAGCAATTAAAACCTGCCCTAAAGGTCAAACTGAAACTGACCTCAGTGCAGCATTCACATAACACCCCCACTGAACACTCGACTCAATATCCTAACCTTGCCTCAGAAACAAATTGACCCACTCACCCACTTGGCTATAACCTATATCCCGTCATCCACTTGCCATCTGTAACTAGTCACTTGTAGCTGAAGCTGAAAATGTGTTGCTGGAAGAGCGCAGCAGGTCAGGCAGCATCCAGGGAACAGGAGAATCGATGTTTCGGGCATAAGCCCTTCTTCAGGAATGAGGAAAGTGTGTCCAGCAGGATAAGATAAAAGGTAGGGAGGAGGGACTTGGGGGAGGGGCGTCGGAAATGCGATAGGTGGAAAGAGGTCAAGGTGAGGGTGATAGGTCAGACTGGGGTGGGGGCGGAGAGGTCAGGAAGAAGATTGCAGGTTAGGAAGGCGGTGCTGAGTTCGATGGATTTGACTGCGACAAGGTGGGGGGAGGGGAAATGAGGAAACTGGTGAAATCCGAGTTCATCCCTTGTGGTTAGTGGGTTCCAAGGCGGAAGATGAGGCGCTCTTCCTCCAACCGTCGTGTTGTTGTGGTCTGGCGATGGAGGAGTCCAAAGACCTGCATATCCTTGGTGGAGTGGGAGGGGGAGTTGAAGTGTTGAGCCAGAGGGTGGTTGGGTTGGTTGGTCCGGGTGTCCCAGAGGTATTCTCTGAAACGCTCCGCAAGTAGGCGGCCTGCCTCCCCAATATAGAGGAGGCCACACCGGGTACAGAGGATGCAATAGATGATATGTGTGGAGGTACAGGTGAATCTGTGGCGGATATGGAAGTTTCCTTTGGGGCCTTGGAGGGAAGTGAGGGGGGAGGTGTG
>NC_057723.1:81804279-81899764 GCF_004010195.1 Chiloscyllium plagiosum
GCTGATAGGGGAGGGGAGGGAAATATATCCTTGGTGGTGGGGTCCGTTTGGAGGTGGCGGAAATGACGGTGGATGATGCGCTGTACATGGAGATTGGTGGGTGGTAGGTGAGGACCAGTGGGGTTCTGTCCTGGTGGCGGTTGGAGGGGCGGGGCTCAAGGGCGGAGGAGCGGGAAGTGGAAGAGCGGGAAGTGGAAGAGATGCGGTGGAGGGCATCGTCGACCATGTCGGGGTGGAAATTGCGGTCCTTGAAGAAGGACGCCATCTGCGTTGTACGTTTTCCTTGAAGAAGGAGGCCTTGAAGAAGTTGTAGCTGAACTCTGATCTACTGGCTCAGAAGTGGGAATACTACCACAAGATCACCTTGAGTAACTTTGTGACCATTATAACACTGACCAACACTGAGTTTTTTAAATAACTTAAACATGTACGAACAAACTCAAAAGCTCATATACTTCATTTACCACTACACTTGCCTCACATTGATCTGAACCCTGTGAGAAGTGACTCCCAATCTTTAACACTAGCATAAAGGGAGTGCATTTCATTCACTCAGAAAAGCACTGCAAGCAAGCTATGATTCCTCTCTGTCTAGCCCGAGCTCTGTTCACACACTGCCATTAAAGGGGTTTCACTTCCACAATGGGAGTTTGGTTCCTGAAGACATTTCTTCAAATATCAAACTTGGAAAAATGGGAGAAAGTGTACCTCATAGAGACACTATCTCTTACCTGAATTGCAAACTGTTATCCTTTCAGTTTTAAGGATCTTCTTTTGGTCTTCCAATTTCTGAAGTCTGTCAACCTTAGATAAAGAGCAAACTCACCCTATGGCCACTAATTGTCCAATATAGGGAAAATCACTTCCAGGCTAACTGTCATCCTAGACAGTTAATGAACTGTATTTGACCCTCAGGATAGGGTTTCAAACCCCATATACAAAATAAAATCCTGCCCTTAGGCCTCAATCATGGACCATAAACACATTCATTGTTTGAAAAGAAAGCCTAATGCAGTTTCAAATGATAGGCTGAACTGGCCTGACTGAATTCACCATTCTTTGGTTAATCTGGTAAATGCTCACCTTGTGAAGGAGGAAGCAGGAGCCAGTCTGTCTTCTACGTCCATTTATTCACAGTCCTCCCCAAATGTAAATTCTCTTTTACAGATTAGCCTCCTCCTGAGATGGAAACACTTTAAAATTTTTCTGCTTAAAATTAACTTATTTTTTTAATCTGCCTGTTCAGGGATGTTATTGCACACCTCTGCAGCAGGTGGGACTTGACTCCAAATCTGCTGGTTCAGAGGTAGGAACATTACACAGTCCAAACATGTGCAGGTTAGGTGAATTGGCCATGCTAAATTGCCCATAGTGTTAGGTGAAGGGGTAAATGTAGGGGAATGGGTCTGGGTCGGTTGTGCTTCGGCGGGTCAGTGTGGACTTGTTGGGCCGAAGGGCCTGTTTCCACACTGTAAGTAATCTAATCTAAAATTACACCCATACCACAAGAGCCACTTTAAACGATCATTGGAACAAGACAATTTGAAGTTCCACCAAAATTTGAACACGAAGTAGTGGATTTGGAGTTCAGAATGCTAACCATTACACCACGGAAATAATTTAAACAAATGCACCAGTTCACTTCAGCTGCTCTGAGTCAGACCTGGAGTATGTACAAAACCACATTCAGTTAACTCAACATTTGCAACATGTAAAACTGTATTATCCCTGAGTTGAGAGTATGGTGCTGGCAAAGCACAGCAGATCAGGCAGCATCCAAGGAGCTGGGAATCGAGGTTTCGGGCATAAGTCCTTCATCAGGATGAAGGGCTTATACCTGAAATGTCAATTCTGCTGCTCCGTGGATGCTGCCTGACCTGCTGTCCTTTTCCAGCACCACACTATCAACTCTGATCTCCAGCATCTGCAGTCCTCAATTTCTCCTACCTGTATTGTCCCTGAAGCAATCTTTCTTTAAATGGAAGGAAACAATGTTGATTAGATTTAGATTTGGTTAGCTGGGGTGGCACAGTGGTTCAGTGGTTAGCATTGCTGCCACATAGAGCCAGGGTTCAGTTCCAGCCTTGGTCTGTGTGGAGTTTGCACATTCTCACCGTGTCAGTGTGGGTTTCCTCCAGGCTGTGCAGGTTAGGTGAATTAGCCATGCTAAATTGCCCATAGTGTTTAGGGATGTGTAGGCTAGGTGGATTAGCCATGGGAGTTAGAGTAGAGGGGTGGGTCTGGGTGGGATGCTGTTCGGAGGGTCAGTGTGGACTCAAAACGCTGAACAGATTGCTTGCCCACTGCAGGGATTCTATGAAAGTAAGACTTTTGTGAGTCTTTCTCAAAACATTTCTGAAAGAAAGCAACTTCAAGTGAAAATTTCTATGACTTATAACTTACTCAAAACCCCAAATTTACTTCTGTGCATTTTATTTCATCCATCAAGATACCGAATGTTGGCCGTTTCTATTGGAGTCATGTATTTGGACGTGGTACTGCTAGAAAAGGCTTACAGCATGCACTGTTTGTTGTAAAATATGAATGTTAATTACATATTTAGTTAATAAAATCAGCAATATTGATAGTGACCAGTATACTGTGTCTCTGCTAATATCTTGCTTTAACTGAATTATAGAGAGGAATGACTCCTCGCTCTCCAAGCACAGATCTGTTTGACATGGTTCCATTTTCACCAGCATCGCCTCTTTTGCCAACACCATCCAGCAATGGTACAGAACTTCCTCCTTTACCTGTCAGATCTTCTGAGACCAGTAAGATTTTTTTTTCCTTAAAATACCTTTTGTCTTGTAAATAATTTGAAATACTTATTTGATCAGCCTGAACATGTTTTGAATCACTGAAGTGTGGCAGTTATTGTTTTACCATACCTGATGTAACTTTTAATGCAAGAGTGCTTTTTGAATTGGCTACATGTACTTAAGCAAATCCGACATCTTTCATTGGAGAATCAAATGAGGCTTCAAAAGCTACTTTATATTTTCAACTTCGTTTTGTGTATAAGTTGATTTCAGAATATTGATGTTTACGTCAGCATTTAGTCCAAACTAATTATTGCAATGACAACATAAACTAATATGTTGGGACAGCGAATGTACAAGTTATAACTGCTATGATTTCTTCATCCATTTGTTTATTTCCTCATTTCTTCATCGCATCATTTGGTTTTGCAGAATCTAACATTTTTCTTTGCGTTCTTTGCAGGAAGAGATATTTTTGGTGCTGAACCATTTGACCCTTTCATCTCAGGTGGGGGAGATTTTCCACCAGATATTCAGTCCAAACTGGATGAAATGCAGGTGACTAATTCAGTCATGCATGAAACATAGGCATGAAGAGTTTAATTTTGCAAGTTGAAATTCAAATGTGGAAACAACACTACCAGTTGTGGAAGGTTATGACTGTATGTCAGCATTATGTTACAATTTTGTGATATAATGCATGCAAAATCAGCAATTCAGCTGTGAACATTTTAAAAAGGAGAATCACTTCAGCACCTTGAGTGAGATAGCAGTAAGCACATATACTTCATATTCATCCTGAATCTGTGACCCTTTAAGATATAAATCTGTGAGAAAATGCACTTTCAGAACTTTGAAGGAGCATGCAGGCTTATTAACCAGAAGTTATACTATCCAGATTACGATTGCACAATGCATTTGGCTTCATGTCGACACAACATATGGAATATATTTCAAGTACAGGATTGGTTTTGTGTCAGATCAGAAAGGCAAGGATGTTTTCTCATGGCAGTGTTGGAGAGTAAACTTTAAAAGATTCCTTTTCGATGGCCCAGAGTTTTTTTGTCAGCGCAGAAGCAAGGAAACTTCACCCAGATCTCGTTCAATCTCTCCGGTTTGAATTTTACTTCCAGTGCTGTGCCCGGATGCTGTAGCTGATGGTAGCATTCTTCCCTGGGTTTTCATAACATGAAACTGCAGTAATGCCATCAGGCTGTCCAAGTTACCAATCATGTTAAAGGATTTTCATGGACACCAAACCAGGAAACAGAAACTTCTAAAATTCGCTCACTTTAAAGATCAATTATAATGAATCATTTTATAGCTCTCTATGAATGTAAAATTAGTCTTACAGGGTTGAATCTGTTGTTTAGTAAATTTGGTCAAGTTGTAACTTTTTCTCAGTTTGTATTGGCAGTGAGGAGGTGAGAAAGTTGAAATTCTCATTGATTTCAGTGATCACTCCCTGAGGGATACAGGGAGCCACAGTTTGTGTCAGAGATCTGGGTGACAGTCAAGACTGCCATGCTAATCCATGGATGCCTGATATCATGGAGTTGTGAGACAATAAAAGTGCAGATGCTGGAATCCAAAGTAGACAAACAGAAGGCTGGAGGGACACAGCAAGTCAGCAGCGTCAGGACGTGGAGAAGTTGGCATTTCGGGTATAACCACTCTTCAGGAATGGGAAGAAAGGTTGTACCCAAAACGTTGACTTCTCCACCTCCTGACACTATCTGGCTTGCTGTGTTCCTCTGGCCTCCTGTTTGTCAAATCTGAATTTGTGGGCATTTTCATTTACAGTTCACCGTCAAACTCCGGGGATGGCACGGTGGCTCAGAGGTTGACACTGTTGCCTCATAGCGCTGGGGACTTGGTGTGTGTTGCACTGCTTGTGTGCTGAAAAGAGTAAGCATGCTTCCCTTAGCTGCTGTAGAGTGAACAGTCCACAGCAGTCCACTTCAACTTGTATATTCCACCACTGCTAATATCAAGGCAGTTACTAACTTTTTTTCTCAAAAAAATTAGGCACTGTAAAATTGTCTTATTGGAATTTGAGTTCTACACTTCTCCATAATGAAGATGTCACTAGAGCATTTACAAGTTTCAACCCTATACTCCATCAGAGTTAGTGATGCACTACTGTTTTAAAGTGCCTTCCATTAATTGGCCCAGAGGTGGGTTTGCCACCCAGATCAGGTCATTGAGTATATTTAAGACAGAGATAAATAGGTTCTTTATTGTCAAGGGGATCAAGGATTACAGGGAGAAAGCGGAAGAATGGGGTTGAGAAACTTATCAGTCATGAGTGAATGGCAGACCAGACACAATGGACTGAATGACTTCTATGTCTTATGGTCTTTGGGTGTGGGCAGAATGTTGGAGCTGGACATGGAGCCATAATTTTTCAAATGTAGCCAGCAGCCGTCATGGTTTTACTATTACCTCTGGAAGTGGGAGAGCAGAGAGCTACTGATGCTTTGTTTAGCTGTCCTTGGGTGACCCGATGGTCTTCCAACCCCTCTCTTGAAGTTGTGGTGATGACTAGACAAGAGAGGGATACTCTGCCCTGCATCTGAAAGAAGAACGCGAATGAACCAGATTAGTAAGCATGGTTCGAGGTGGCCACAGCTATCAGTAGCTGTACATTTCTTTTAAGTTCAAACATTCTCAACTCACAAAATCAAGCTTCACAAGTGCAGAAAATCTGTGGCGATTCTATGCTTCTGCATGAGTAACAACTGAGTTTAAATCTCTGCTAATATGTAACTTCCACCACTGCAATCATGAGCACTATTGTTCACCACTATGCACAAACTCTTAAATCTTCCACGTTCCCCTTGTTAACCATTTCCCCTGTTATCTGTTGCCTCCTATTCCCCTTTCTGTTCCCCTTTTATGATGGTTCTTGGACGTTAAGATTTTAGGAACAGGCACAGCATTTGGCTCAACCATAAACCTGTTTATTAAAATAAACCTCCTAACCCTTGGTACAGATCCTCCAAGCTTGTAAAAATGACACAACACCTTGATTGGCTTGTCGGATTTAATTCACTCAGCTTCCATCCAAGCATACCCACTCACCACAATGTATTAAGTAAACCAAACTTTATTGAAAACCCAAAGCTCAAGCTTCTGTCCAAACCTTACTTAACTCCAACCGAAAAGCAAATGAATTTGATTGTTAACATTAGGTTATCTTAACCACTCAGCCTCAGTGTCCCTTTGGTTTGGCTGAGACCTTACAATCCTCCACATGGTTAGTCCTTCCAGTGAGAACTACAGGCCAGGTTAACATTCGTGACCTATCTTTGAGACTGCAGACTCCTCCAGACCAAGATCACTATGATTTTAGATTTTGGAGAAGGTTTGTAGCTTAGGCTGTGGATCAGGTTGTCGGTTTGCTCGCTGAGCTGGTGTGTTTATTCTCAGACGTTTTGTCACCATGCTAGGTAACATCATCAGTGAGCCTCCGATGAAGCATTGGTGTTCTGTCTCGGCTGCTATTTATCTGTTTTGGTCTGTTGAGTTGGGTGATATCACTTTCAGTTCTTTTTCTGAGGGGTTGGCAAATAGGGTCCAAATTGATATAAATAGCAAGTGGGACACGAACACCAGCGCTTCACCAGAGGCTCATTGATGATGTTACTTAACATGGTGACAAAACATCTGAGAATAAGCCACCAGCTCAGCAAGGAAACTTACAGCCTGATCACTATGACTTGGTTGGAGCACTTACAATCCACAACACAGCCCAGTCCATCTGAAATTGACTGTAGGCCTCAGTCAGGCTGACCGGTCCTAACCCTTCTCCTTACTACAATAAAGTTCCTTCAACATTGCCTTCTTTTATAGTGATTCATATTAAACATGTTGCAACCACTCCAAACATTTCCTGTTGAGCAGTGTGTCTGAAAACTAATCCTCCTTGGTGTATTTTACAGACAGTTCAGCCAGGTATGATCAGTGAAACAATGCAGTCCTTTTCTATGAAAGAATTCCAGACAACATGCTCAGTTTACATTGGTTCTAAGTTTTACTCGTTCTGTTTGGAGTTGTCATGTCAACAGCATCTGGTCCCCAGATGGATGGAGGTTTGACTTACCCATTTCCCTCCTTAATGAGAATTCATTGCAGTAACTATGTCAGATTCCAATACTGCTGCATTGCATGATCAATCTCTTGATTGCATCAGGTATAGGCAGCTAATGGCGTTTCCCTGTACTATTGTCCAGTGATAGAAGTTGGACAATGAGGAATCCCTCACTGCTGAGGCACTGTTAATCTCTATGTATTTGTGCTGAGGTCAGAGGTCAAATGACACCAGGCTATAGTCCAACAGGTTTATTTGAAATCACAAGCTTTCGAGCATTGCCCCTTCATCAGGTGAAGGAGCAACGCTTGTGATTTCAAATAAACCTGTTGGACTATAGCCTGGTGTTGTGTGACTTGTGACCTTGCCCAGCCCAGCCCAGTCCAACACCGGCACCTCCACATCATATTTGTGCTGAGAGTTGGCTTTTATTTGTGGCACTGAATCCATGGGTATTGAGACTTTGTTTTCCTTAAAGTCCAGTTGGATTGTATTCAGATCCCTCACTATAGTTCACAACAAACACAAGCTATGAATGAATATTTATTGTTAGTTGTATTTTACTGTGAATAATACAGAAAAATCCTGTGAAAAGCATCAACAATTGCCACAATCTGGCGCTAGTCTGAATAATGTAAGAATAAAAAGATATAGCTGAGAGAGAGTCCATCTTGATTCTGTCACCTCCACACGAATCCTGAGCCAGTTCACCAACAATACCTGAGCTACCGCCCCTTCTCCCTTACCTCGCCTCCGCCTGCACTAGACCGACCAGCGTCAGTGTTGCCATTCTTCAGGTGCCATCTCTTTGTCACTGGGCCCACCTTGCCAATGCTCCTCCAATGCTAGATCCCATGGCTAGACCCACACTTGCCTCACAATGGGAGCCTCTGGTGTTGTTGCCTGCCTGAGAACCAGGAGTCCCTGGCTCAGGGTCTCTCATTATCTGAGGAAGGATGTTCTTGATTAATTAATTGGAGGCGTGCAGGTTTCCAACCATCCTGACCTCTGCACTTTGAAAATTTAATCACATCACCAAGGAGTTTAAAAAACAGTGACACATTGTGACCACACAGCGTTCCAGATCCAGTTGCCCCCATGGACAGTTGAAAATTCAGTCCAACAAATCAGCTAATTTTTCAAGTTAAGACTTAGCTAACAATAAGATGTTAAGCAAAGTCCTGTGACTGTAAGTTGTCTGCTTTAGCTGACTTGATGAACTTATGGTTATGATCATTCACAGAATAGCAGTTGTATTCTACCAGAGATAATACCAGTCAGTTCAAATGTTTTATATTAGCATCTCTTGAACTGAGAATGTTAGCATCTGAATGTACTTAACAAAAGCGCACAAATGTACACAAACTGCAGCCAAGAATTGTTCTTGAAACACCAACAATCTCGGATCAACTGTATGGAAGCATCCAACAAACCCAGAAATCCCGCTTCTGAAGTGTTTTTTCTTTTCTCCTTTGGCGACCCACTGACATTTACTCAGGAATTTACCCCACAGTGGGAAATTCAACAGAATGAGGAGGAGTTCACTGTCAATTCGACTGAAGTGCTTAACATACAGTGTCAGTAACATGGTATTTCAAACACTAATAGGCACAAGGATAAAAGTAAATGGTTTACAGACCGACTTAATAGTATGAATGCTACTTGGTATACAGAGGAACCTCAATTATCCGAAGACCATGGGTGGGGAATGCTTCATTCGGTTAATCAAATATCGGATAATCGAATACCAGACAATCGAATGTCCGATAACACAGTTTAACCATGCATTGGGGCCTTGCAATCTTGTTTGGATAATCCGAAACTCTGATAATTGAATGCTGGATATTCGAGGTTCCTCTGGGTAAACGCAATTTCACTGACAATTTTACTGAAATAGTTTGGATAGATGATGGCACTTCCTCTGGTTTTAATACCAAGTTTGTTACATTCTTAAATATATCCATCCTTTTTTGTGAACTGTAATTGTCTTTTTTATTCAATCTCTTGAATCCATACCACCCCAATAGCTGGTTATGAATCAGGTGGTGAAATCCAGGATTGTGAATAGGAAAATCCAGCTCAGTCCCATACTCCCAATACCAGTGTAGCTGCTCTCTTCCTTGCTCCTCCTTATTGTGCCTCCTTCAAATTGCTCCTTGTGGAGGCCAGGGCATTTTGCACTCACAAACGTTTGACCTTTGTTGTGCAGATAAAGCTTCACACCATGAATGACTAAGTCACTTCCTACCTCCACCAACCCCCAAACACATCAGTATTGAGGCCAATGTTTCTTAAACCAGCAAAAAAATGCATTAAGTGCTGAGGCTCGTCATTCTTCCTCTTTCCTTTATTGAAACATTTCTGAACAATATAAACTTCCATTAATGAATGGGGGGAGGATATGGCCGTGAGGTTGGAGGGAGAGTACTCTTTTGCGGCTAATATTCCCTTATTCCTTGCATTATTGGCAAATATTTCTATATTCTTCAGTTGTGAGGAAGGGTCACTCCACCTGAAATGTTAACTCTGATTCCTCTCCACAGGTGCTGCCAGACCTGCTGAGCTTCTCCAGAAATTTCTGAGGTTTTTTTGTTTCAGATTCACAGCACTCTCAGTTCTTTTGATTTTTTTATTTCTATATTCTTTCTCATTGAATAAAGTAGAAGTTGCCATCTTTACCACTTTGAATTTGAACTCCTTAAACAACTGCATATTTATAGTACGAATTCATAGAATGGTTACAGTTAAGAAGGAGACCATTTGGACCATTGTGACTATACTAGCTCTCCAATACACAATGCCATTCCCATTCCCACCCTCACCTCCATTTCCCTGCACATGTTTCTGTATCAGATAACTGTCTAATTCCTTCTTTGACTCAATTAAACAGGTCTTGACCAGATAGCCAGGCACCCCATTTCAGACCCTAACCACTCACTGCATGAAAATATTATTCCTCACATTTTATTTATCTTCTTTTGCCTAATACTCTAAATCTGTGCCACCTTGTTCTCAAAACCTTCATGAGTGGGAATAGTTTCTCCCGATCTACTCCGTCCTATTACTCAAGATTTGATTAACTCTATCAAATCTCCTCTTAGCCTTTTCTTGGGGGAAAAAAGAGTTCCAACTACTACAACCTCTCTTCAAAACAGAATATTCTTACCCCTGGAACCAACTTGTCAACGTCCTTTTGAAATTGTAAATTCCTGACAGCACACAAAGTTTCCAAGTTTCAGATCATATGTAAATCTTGAAGTTGTTCATTGTACACTAAGGTCTCGGTCATTAACATATATCAGGAAGAACAAATTCCCAAACTTGGTCCCCCGGGAGGTCTACTAACAATCTTCTTCCAAACAAAACATTCATTCAAATTTGCTCTGTTTCCAGTCTCTCAGTCAATTTCATTGCAGCTCTCACTATTTCATGAACTATAAATTTGCTCACTATATTAAGTCACTATATTAACACCTTTTGGAAGTCTGTGTGTCCAACTTCAACAAATTTCCCTCATCCAACTTCTCCATTATCTCTTCAAAAAACTTTAGCAATTTAGTTAAACATGATTTTTTTCTTAATGAATCCTTTTCCTTACTTAGTTCACATTTGTCTGCTTGACTGTTATTGTTTTTTCCCAAACTTTTAGTTGTAAACATTTTGCATCATTGAAGTTAAACAGACTGGCCTGGAGATGCTAGGCTTACATTTATACCTTTTTTTGATCAAGTTTGTAACTTTTGCAACTCTGCAGTCTTCTGCCACTATTTCTGAGTCTAAGGAGACTGAAAAATTATGACCAGTGTCTCTGCAGTTTCTGCTGTCACTTCCTTCAGTATCCTTGAATGTATCTTACGCACTTCTATTGCTTTCTCAACTTTAAGTATAGGGCTACCCAACCTAATGCTATGCTACCTAAGTGTATGTAATCAATTATTTTAGGTTTGTTATTCTTTTAATAAGTGTGAAATTTTCTTCTGTGGGTCATGTCTTGATTGTTTGCTCACTATGCTCAGATTCATCCATTTAATTTCTATTGAAATTGATAATAGATCCTTATTTCTGTAAAATGCTACCTTCTACTCCTGACATGGCATCTCTGTTGTTTGAAAATGAACAATAATGAAATAACACTCAAAGACAAATTAAGTATTAGCATCTTGACTGCGTTAGAGTGATACAATGAGCCTGCTACAATGTACCCATTAGCCTAAAATGTATAATAAGAAATTATATAACCATAACTGAGGAAGCAATTAATCTTCCTGCTGTCAAGTGACCTGGACAACTAGCATTTATGCAACAAATCACTTATTGCAATATTTTTTTTCCCACACGGTAAATATGACGTTTAACTGAGAAAAGCATATTAAAGTCCATCCTAAGCAACAAATGTCCAATGAAATCTCTAAATCTTTGCTCGAACTATGATATTGGAAAGCTCTGGACAGTGTCCATGTCTTTAAACTTCTTTCAATCATTTTCACCCTCCCTCACGTACAGGCATGGGCGGCAGGTGGTAGAGTAGCTGGTGGGTGGGGTGACAGAGTTAATGGTAGATACATGGATCAGATGGAAAGTATGTTAGGGTAGGATGAATCAGGAGGTGTTTCGTTGTGGAGGGGGGCTTGTCATTTCAAGTTCAATAGTTGTGGGTTTGTAGTAGAATCTGGTGGTTGGGTTGGATTAGGTTGGGTCAGGGGAAGTTGTGTCAGATGGGGACTAGTCAGATCGTGCCAAGGTGTTTTTGGAGATGGCAAGGTGAAAGTAGGGTTATCAGTTATGTAGTTACTCAGTCTTCTCCTGCCTATGATGTCCTATACAGCAATCCAGGTTAGTAAGTTGGCACATTCAAAGTCTCGAACTCTAACTCCAAACCTGAGACTTTTTCAGAGGGTACTAGTTTGGAGTGGTGAAAGATTGCCCATCAGAAGTTCCAACTTCTCATGCACATCCCATGGATTTTCTACATTTATACTTCCAAGGGATCCCATTCCACCTATTCTCTGACCCAAAGATCTGAGCTGGTGTGGTTCAGATCAGGCAAACAGATTTCTGCCTATCTTCACAGTCCTATCATGCCTTGTGTTCAGGCACAAAGAGGTGTGCTGATAGAAAAATTAGCTCTAAACAATTTGTTCCAGCACAGAAGCTCAACTTCAGACTGGTTTGGGAATTGAGTATTAGCAGGTAATGTACTGGCCAAATTTCATTCTGTGTCCACTGGCATGCTTGAGAGAAAGTATTACCTAAAGCAAAGTGTGAACATTTTCAGTCCAAGTAAAATCTCTTTGAAGTTCCTGAACTCTTAGAATGGCTCATATTTTGGTTAACATCATTTGCAAATTAGCTACCTGAATCAATTTACATGCTTTTGACACCTCAGAATGATTAGATTAGATTCCCTACAGTGTGGAAACAGGCCCTTCAGCCCAACAAGTCCACACCAACCCTCCAAAGAGCAACCCACCCAGACCCATTCCCCTACACCTAACACTTCGGGCAATTTAGCATGGCCAATTCACCTAATCTGCACATCTTTGGATTGGGGGAGGAAACTGGAGCACCCAGAGGAAACCCACACAGACACTGGGAGAATGTGCAAACTCCACACAGAGTTTGCCCGAGGCGGGAATTGAACCCCGGTCCCTGACGCTGTGAGGCAACAGTGCTAACCACTGAGCCACCGTGCTGCCCTTATAACTAATTCAGCATCGTTATAACTCACCATTACTTGGGAGAAATTATTATTTTTTTACAAAATTTTATTTCTGTTTGTATGTATGGTAATATTTAATTAATGAGGAAGAATGTTCCATATCTTCCAATCAGTATGATATTTCTTCATTCTTTCAATGAAGATTTACTTGCAAACACTAAATATTCTAATGCTGGCCTGCTTTTCACTTCTGTTTATTTTGTAGTGTGCCTTGCAGCTATGTTACCTCATGAGGATTGCTTCAATGATCTTTGCTACTTTTTTTTTAATTTTGCTCACGAAAAATCTGAAATTGAACATTTATTTGCTGCCTATAGGTACTTACATAATGACAGTCCAAGCAATTCATAGTTTGAGAATCACTTTTAGATATTTTTGAAAAGATTTAACATTTGTTGTATGACTTATCTTTTTTAAGCATTGGGGAGGTTGTGGGTTGCTTGAGCATCCTATTTAGAAATTTCCTCAAGGAATGTTGATTCCAAGAGATTTTTGTATTTAGGATGATGTAATTCACTTTTGTTGAATTTAAAGAAGATGTTGATGTTACAGAAGTGCACTGATTGTGAGATTTCATCTTCAAGCTACATGGTTTATTCTTTCTAAATGATAATAGAAAACATCTTGAATGACTGTTTATTTTCAAATTAAGGTATTCATAATATTGTAAGTTTGGTCATGATTATTTTCAATTATTTAAGTTCTTACTTTTGATTCTGTAGTATTATAATTGTGCTCTCTTACTGAATTGCATTTTTTATCCTTATGCCTACGTTTCTGCCCAGCAGCGTCAGCGATGGTTGGTATATTGTATTTTGAATTATTATTAATTTACATACATATTGGTTGCACTTTTAAACATGATTAATCCATTATATTGTTTTGTAATGCTTCTGAAAATAATAAAGAATCAACATTCAAGTCCCCAGTATAGTTTGGCATGTCCAAGATCTTTCATCCTGTTCCATTTCACCTTGCTAAAAGCACAATCCATTCACAGATTTAGCCATTTTTTGGAACAATTCCTGTATCCTGGAAAACTATTGCTCCTCTTGATCCTCTTCTCTATGAAGACCTATTTCATTTTATTTCAACTTCATTTATTTTGATAGGCACTCCACAATTCATAGCAGCTTCAATATTTTGATAATCTTGTTTACAGCTTCTGTTTTATGAAGCTCTGTTATTTTGTGCATGGTGGCATCCCTGCATCTCTCCCTCAGCCCTCATCTACACAGACACAGTCTTCCAAATGCCACATTGTTCTTTCTCATGAACATTTAAGAAATGGGTTTTGGACTTTTTCTTTATTGACGCAATATTGCCGTTTGAAAGTATATTTGGAAACAATTTTGATTAATGGTTAAACTGTTCCTAGGCAATGGATACATGTTGTTACATAACAATGCATTATTGCTAAATTAATTACCTCCCCTCCTGTTTCTTCAGGGCCTACTTGTGGCACTCCACTGGTCACAGGCCTCCAGTCTGAAAACAACTCTCCATCACTACCCTCTGTCTTCTACCTTTGAGCCAGTTCTGTATCCAAATGGCTACTTCTCCCTATATTCCGTGAGATCTAAACTTGCTAATCAGTCTCCCATGGGGAACCTTGTCGAACACCTTACTGAAGTCCATATAGATCACATCTACTGCTCTGCCCTCATCAATCCCCTTTGTTACTTCTTCAAAAAACTCAATCAAGTTTGTGAGGCATGATTTCCCACGCACAAAGCCATGTTGACTATCCTGAATCAGTCCTTGCCTTTCCAAATACATGTACATCCTTTCCCTCAGGATTCCCTCCAACAACTTGCCCACCACAGATGTTAGGCTCACCGGTCTGTAGTTCCCTGGCTTGTCTTTACCGCCCTTCTTAAACAGTGGCACCACGTTTGCCAACCTCCAGTCTTCTGGCACCTCACCTGTGACTATCGATGATGCTAAATATCTCAGCAAGAGACCGAGCAATCACTTCTCTGGCTTTCCACAGAGTTCTCAGGTACACCTGATCAGATCCTGGGGATTTATCCACCTTTATCCATTTCAAGACATCCAGCACTTCCTCCTCTGTAATCAGGACATTTTGTAAGATGACACCGTCGCAATGCAAAGTACTGTCAATGTTGTGGTAGAATTAGCAGCCAAAAATTCTACAAGTTGAATCTTGTTCCTATTATTTGTCCATTCCTCATCAAGTTGTAGATTAACTGTGCTGCAAAAACCAAGAAAGTTCAAAACACATGCAAAATTAGCTGTCTGTTACATCTATCTTTTGAAGATCAAGAACTGAGAAGGAGCCAGTTCCATAAGCTTTTGACGTTTCATCTTTAATATTTTGTTTTATCAATGACAGATCGGTGAGGCTGAATGAACACTGAACAGCTAGTCACAGGACATAGTCTAGATTAGAGTGGTTCTGGAAAAACACAACAGCATCGGAGGAACAGGAAGATTGACATTTCAGGCAAAAGCCCTTCATCAGGAATGGAGGCAGGGAGCCTCCAGGGTGGAGAGAGAAATGGGGGTGGGGGGGGGGAAAAGAAGATGGCAAAGAGTACAATAGATGAATGGGGGTGGGGATGAAGGTGATAGGTCAGAGAGGAGGGTGGAGTGGATAGGTGGAAAGGAAGATTGGCAGGTAGGACAAGTCATGAGGACAGTGCTGAGTTGGAAGTTTGGGACTGGGGTAAGGTGGAGGGAGGAGAAATAAGGACACTGGCCCACCCCACCATTTATCTCTCCACCCTGGAGGCTCCCTGCCTCTATTCCTGATGAAGCACTTTTGTCCGAAACGTCAATTTTTCTGCTCTTCCGATGCTGCCTGACCTGCTGTGCTTTTCCAGCACCACTCTAATCTAGTCACAGAACATATTCAACAGAGAAAACCAATAGGGCAAAAGTGGAAGTGAAGAATTGGGAAACGCAGTGATGTCAGTGTCACCATTACCAATCTTGATGAAGGTGGGGGTAGCATGGACTTGTCAACTCGCCCAGATCCCTAATCAATCCAAGAAACTTGTAGAAACCCACTTCTGGAAAGGTTTTGGTCTTCCTAGAAGGCGCTAACGTTCCACAGCTATATTCAGACCAATGTTCAGACTGAGCAATGAGGGGCCAGAATAAGTTTTAAAGGCTTAAGGGTGATGTACCTTTAGAAATTGAAGCTGCTGGGGATGTGCACAATATGAACAGAGGGCAAAGGATTTACCAGGCTAGAGGAAAGTGACCCAGGGCAGAAAGGAGAAGGAGACATAGATTACTTACAGTGTGGAAACAGGCCCTTCAGCCCAACAAGTTCACACCGACCCGCCGAAGCGTATACCACCCAGACCCATACTCCTACATTTACCCCTTCACCTAATACTACGGACAATTTAGCATGGTCAATTCATCTAACCTGCACATTTTTGGATTGTGGGAGGAGACCAGAGCACCTGGAGGAAACCCACGCAGACACAGGGAGAATGTGCAAACTCCACACAGTCAGTCGCCTGAGTCGGGAATTGAACCCGGGTCTCTGGCGCTGTGAGGCAGCAGTGCTAACCACTGTGCCACCGTGCCGCCCACATAGGAACATAAGAACCAGGGGCAGGAAGTAGGCCACCTGGCCCTTCGAGCGTGCTCTGCCATTCAATAAGATCATGGCTGATCTTTTCGTGAATCCAGCTCCACTTACCCACACTCTCACCATAACCCTTAATTCCTTCACTGTTCAAAATATTATCCATCTTAACTTTAAAAACATTTACTGAAGAAGCCTCAACCACTTCTCTGGGCAGAGAATTCCATAGATTCACAAACCTCTGGATGAAGACGTTCCTTCCCAATTCAGTCATAAATCTGCTCCCTCTACTCTTGAGGCTATGCCTTCTTGCCCTACTTTCGCCTGTCAGTGGAAACATCTTCTCTACTTCTATTGTATCTATTCCCTTCATAATTTTATGTGTTTTCTGATTAGATTCCCTACAGCGCGGAAACAGGCCCTTCGGCCCAACAAGTCCACACCGACCCGCCGAAGAGTAACCCACCCAGACCCATTTCTCTCTGACTAATGCATCTAGCACAATGGGCAATTTAGCATGGCCAATTCACCTGACCTGCACATTTTTGGACTGTGGGAGGAAACCAGAGCACCTGGAGGAAACCCACGCAGGGAGAATGCGCAAACTCCACACAAACAGTCACCCAAGGCTGAGAATCGAACCTGGGACCCTGGTGCTGTGAGACAGCAGTGCTATACACTGAGCCACCATGCCGCCCATCTGTAAGATTCTGTAAGATTCCACCTCATTCTTTCTAAATTCCAATGAATATAATCCCAGTCTATTCAGTCTCTGCTCATAAGCCAATCCCCTCAACTCCAGAATCAACTTAGTGAACCTCCTTTGTACCCCATCTAGTGCCAGTACATCATTTCTCAAATAAGGAGACCAGATTTGCACACGGTACTCCAGGTGTGGCCTCACCAGCACACCATGCAGCTGTAACATAATCTCTTGGCTTTTAAACTCAATCCCTTTAGCAATGAAGGACAGAATTTCATTTACCTTCTTTATTACCTATCCTGAGCATAGAATCTCCAGACAGAGGTGAAGCTACCTGAACATGACTTGGAACAAGTGGCAAAGATTGTTACAGCTCTCTGCGTAAATGGCTGTGGATGTCTGTGCCATACTCAGGGAGACCTCAGCAGCATCTCACAGGCAGCTACACACCAGTCTGATGCCTGAATGAGTGCCCATCTTCATCTGACCCAACTCTGTTACGAACCCCACTAACTTTAACTGGACAGGAGTGTTGTTTCCGTACCAATTAAATCATTATCACACCACCTCTTCCCTCCTCCCAAGCCAATAAAATCATGAATTTTAGTCAATTCTTCAATGGAAGTGGGCTTTGGACACAGAAACAATTGTCGTTCCTGCTTTTTACCCTGTGGTGAAAATCTAGTTTGTGATTATTTACTGTGATGATGGAAGGTGTTATGTGCTGTAATTTTGAAGGTGCCCAGAAGGCACCCATTAGGTTCTTGCTCCCGGCAGACAGTAAATCACTCACATCTGTATACATCGTTACATAGCAACATGATGAATATTAGAGATGCCCTCAGTAGGTCATTGAAAACATCCAGAGATAACACATTTTAAAAAGATTATCATCTTCTTTGCCTCAGGTACAGTATTCTCTGCAGATGAGATGGAGGTCTTCTTGCAGCACATTCCAAGACTTGAAACACCATAATGTAGGGTCTTTCTGCCAAAGTACAATGGGGTTCCGTTCAGTTATAAGACCCTCTTTGTGCCTCAAATGTACATAAATATTGTCCTGTATAAGGAAGAAATGTCTTGGTTTGTTTTTTGCAAGAGCAGGGCATGCTAAATTCCAATGTTTTGTTTGTTCTTCATGCGCAAAGACTGAACAGAACTGCTTCAGTAACTGTCTATGTGCATAAAGATGTTTCAATTAATAAAGTATAATTTTTCAATTGCTTATCAACCTAAAAAGAGCTATGCTTCCAAGTGTCCAAATTCCCAATTCAAGTCTCACACAAAAAAATTATTTTTCTAAAAGATGTGCTAAGAAGGTACCAAAGCCAAGTTGATTCTTGCTGTTATTCTGTTAACCTAAAAAGACTGCTCAATTAGCATAGCAAGGAACCAAGCAGCTCATAAACTATGGGAATACTCAACAATACTTAACTACTAATTATTCTTGCAACCTCTTTCAGTAACTGGTCCACTGCTTTTAGAAAATAAACCACGCCCAGATCCAAACTACACAGGAGAGTAGACAGTATTATTAATTTGTTATGTGTGCTATCTCATAAATGTACTTTGTGCCTGCCTGCCTTCCATCCCAAGATGTTAAATCCCTGATAAGTTATCATTAGTTTTATACATCTATCATTAACAGGCTTTTAGATGAATTCCTAGGTTCCCGCACACACATGATTGATGTTATGGTTACTTTGTTATAGCTTTCTTTGACTTTTTGAAGAGCTTTGTTCAAAGCCTGAAAATAATTCTGGCTGATTATAAAACAAAATCAAAAATTCCAATTAGGACACAAACTAACATGGGTTTTTGTTTGGAGTTTTACTGCTATTGTTTTAAGTGTTGTGTACTTGTTATTCAAAACTAGTATCTGCTGCAATCACAAACCTGTTTTCTGTTTTCTAGGAGGGGTTCAAAATGGGACTAACTCTCGAAGGCACTGTGTTCTCTCTCGATCCTCTGGACGGCAGATGCTGACATTAAGAAACTGAATATTTTCACATTTGGATCATTAAACATATAGTGCCAATGAAGTGCCAAAAAATAAGGTTTTTTTTGTTTTCCATATTGTTTCATAATACCTCCCTTGTGTGAATTTTTAACTTGATCCTGCTTGCATTCTCTTCTTAATTTTCTTTGTCAGGTGAGAAAATAACATAGAAAAGTTGGTCACAACTTATGTTAACATAAAATTTGCATTCTCCCTGACATTTTATGAAGCTATCTGTTTCTAATTTCTAATACATATCCAAGGAATTGAGCTCTTTTTTAAAATTAGAATTAGCATTGCATTATAATTGTCCTAATTTTGAAAAGGATTTTTATTCAAGAAGTAAGTTCTACATATATTTCATCCGTCTATGTATTTGTGTGAAAAGTTAATGATGCAGAGTGTAACCAGAGACATTGAATATAATGACTTGCATTTTCACTGGGTCTATCTGACTTGGGGCCCTTCTGAAATGGTGAGTAAGGTCCAATTCTGGCATTCCCTCTTCCATTATCATTTCCAAAAGCTTTTCCCAGTGTCACAAGTAGCCAGCTTGCAGACAGAACACCTGCTCTTTCCAATTCTGTTGAGGGTGGATAATCCGAACCTCACACCTACCCCCACCTCACATCCAGCTTATTTCCAGCAGATGTCTTTCCCACGTCCTTGGAAGGATATATTTAAAGCATCACTTACCTTCTGGTATCCCATTATCCTTTTGTATGTCCCACTGGATAGTTTTAGCTACTCCTCTGGCCTCTTACAGGCTCGCAGAGTCAGACTTTCCTTCTAGTGTAGGTTAGGCAAAGATTGGTCAAGATGAGGAAAGTCATCAGTTCCATCCAACTCTTCTTCCATGGGCATCTCTGGTGTCACTCTCACAGAAGTTTTCCATCTCTTGGCTTATCTAAAAGATCATTTCAGATACCAATTACTGTGCATGAAGATGTGTATTCTAATAGCAGTCCTTTTGCTAGTTAGTACCAATGCCTCCTTTTACTGCAGTTATGGTTTACTTTCAAGCTGCTTTTCTACTCCATGTAATATTATTTATGCCCATTATAGGACCACCTCTTACCCAGTGCAGTTGAAAATTAACAAAAAAGATATCTTGCTCATAACTCTTCCCTCAAACATAAATGATCAACCATTTTGCCTTTTCTCCACTGCTTCCTGGACTTGGATGTCTCCTTTGTGCCTCAACTAAAGATGAATGTCGTACTAAAAGTGTGGACTGAATAGAGGATTGAACACTTTAGGCTTTATACCTTCAGATTTATCCTCTGCTGATCTGGCAGTAAAACCTAATCCTCAGTTTGACTCTCTACAATAAGGGGATTATGGTAACTATTAAGTGTAAAATAATTTACAACTGTCTTACAACCTTTCCTCTTTAAAAGTTCAATGTAATTGAGCAGTTTGTCCCCTTTCTGTTCATCCAATATGTAACATCTTTGAATTTCCTGTGTTGAATTTCTTGCCATTGTTATCAATTCATTATTATCTAAGTTCTTCCATAAATTAGCTTAGCTAAATCATGAAGTTACACTGATGCCCTCTCTAGATTTAGTTGTATCTACAAGTTTGGTTAACCAGCATTAATTTTATAAACCCAGGTTATTTAGGTAAGTAGATCCCAGTAGCAACCCCTGAGGAATGTCACTCAGTACAAGTCAGCCAGTTATTGATCTCTGTGTTTTTTGTGAGACATTTATTTTTCAAACATAAAAGCAAATTACATATTACTTTAAGAAGTCATTTATTGGTTTTTAAAATTAAAAACTAGTGCAGATTATTTAAATATTAGCAATCATTTTAATTTTATCTCCAACTGTATTTGGAGTAGTTTATTATTCTACCAGATTACTTAGATATGTTTGAAGTGTATCATCTGAGGTGTAATACTAATCTATTACTTGAACACTGCAAGATGATGAGTTAAATCAAGACACATAAAATGAAGGGTAAATCATTTAAACCTAGCATTACTTTTACAAAACCAATGTATTTCAATAAATTATTATAAATAAATATCTGCATGCTTTGCCAGTATTTCATATAACTGTCTTTCTTGTTTGTAATATGCAGAATCTAACAAGTCTTCCTACTTCTATCTGCACCTTTTTCAAAATGACATTTTTTTTCGCTTTAAGATTGGTCACAGTGATACTTTTCAGCGCTTTAAATATACTTATCAGTAACCTGAGTATATTGTGAGGGTGGTGTAGTGTACCACTGCTTATATTATCAGTGATACCTTTTTTCAAAAATCAAACTGCATCTCTCAAGTAACTGTGTAGTCACTGGTCAGAGATTATAACAGAATAGAGATAACTTTACATGCACATAATTGTCTTCTTTTCAAATCATTTCCTGTCCCAAATGTTAAAATTGCGATTGTTAGCACAGAAATGATGTTGGCAATATTGTTTAACTTCACATATCTGTTGGGATTACTGCTAATGAATTAACGAAACTTTGATTTTTGTCAATTCACTAGAGAATAAGTATAATTTAGATTCATAACTATAAGTGTTGTACCAGTATCTGGTACTATTAAGTATACATAAAGAATACGCTGAACCAAAAAAGTTACGATTGCTTGATAGACGCGTACTATTATTGACCTTTGTAAATTGGAGGTAGACCATGTCCATAACACCAGTGTATCTTTGTAATGTCTATTAGTTGTGAAAGTCTCCTTCGATTACTGATAATAAACTTTTTTTAAAAAGTGAAGATTGATTTATTCACACTTCCTAATATTTTTAGATGAAAACAGTTCTTATAAATAGAAACTTTGGATAGTGTTGTTTTCTAATACCGTAGAGTTTGGTTTGTTATGGAAATACAATTCAATGAATTTCAAATGTAGGATGCAGTTGACCAAATAGTAACCAAACAAAGAAGAGTGCAAGAACATAATGCCCACATTATTGAAAACGTGGACTTGGCTACACTAAGTTCAGCATGGAACACATACATTATATTTGATACAGAAAATGGGATCAACATATGATCTACTATTCAAAAGTAAACATGTATAGCATATGCTATGTTCTTGAGTAATCATTTTGTGTTGAAGTTCTCTGCTCAGCACGTCTTAACTTCTGGGTGAGTATGGCTCCATGGATGTTAACAACCATTTGATATATTTCTGAAATTATCTTTCTTTGATGCAATCCACAGCTAAGCTGAATGATGTTATTATCCAACATCCATGCACACCCACATGTAGCAAGCAGAAGTTACTAGGCAGGATTCGGGCATTGGAAACTCTGATGTTGGCGTCCTTCCCCTCTGGGCATCTTGAAACCAACTGCAGGGTTCTTGTCATCGTTCTGGTGAGACAGGCCACCAGGAGAGAGAAAGGATTACATCTAGTCTCTGGAATAACCACAAAATGTGGTGCTGAGTAATGTATGATTTTGTATAATATTTAATGTAACTAAGTTTAAATCACACAAAATTGATTTAACCAAGAAACAGATGTCATAGCTGAGTTTTCACTGCTGATAGTGTTAGAAATGCAAGCCTGAAATTTCTCCAAGTTTTATCCCAGATTTCATGCCATAACAGTTTATAGCTATTTACATCTCTTCTCATGGAATTTACCAATTTCCAACTATTGTAGCAGTGATGCATGACTTGTGACGGTTGAATAGAACTGAGAGTACAAGCACGAAGAAAATATATTTGAGTGTCAATATGTAAAATATTTTCCATAGTGAGAGTATCCAGTTCCCTACATCGGGGTCAAATACAGCCTTTCTTCATCAAATTAACACTCAAGAATTCTAGCTTCTGATCATACTCAGTGGAGGGACAACTAATTGACCTTGTGCTGTAACCATTCTGTGACTTGAGCAGCTGTTGAAAGTTTTAAAACCCCCTTTATTTCTGCCTGCTGCAGCTTCGTAAGTGCAGGACCCTGACAGTTACCAACCACTTGCAGTATCGAGGCTGTTATTTTGTCAGAGCCTAAATTCTAAAGTATTCCTTACGGAACAAGCTAAGTTGTTTGAAATACTCCAGCATTTTGATTTTCCTGTAATGATCATTAATGCACAGCTTATTGCAGCAATCTTGAAAGTTCCATCTTCATTCAGATACTCTAATGAATTTCTGTAAGGTTTGAACTTTAATCAAAAACAGATTTTTAGGAGTATTTTAGTGAAAGTATCTAAAGACTGAATAGATTTCACTTTATTTGTGTGACAACTAGACTCTGGGTGATTTTCCCATTTTGTTACAGTTTGAAACAAGATTCCCCAAACTGATAAGCTCCTGGGTGATCTGTCTCCTCTTCTTTATTCCCCCATATCCTTAGTTGGTTGCAACAAGATTATTTTTAAAAAGGATACCTTCCCTTGTAGATATCTTCCAGACTCAAGGAACAATATATTTTAAAAGGAGTCGATTTAATTGGGCTTTCTCGAATTAAGAAAAAGAGTGAATTTACTAAGTACTACACATGAGAAGAAATATGAATGCATCACAGGTACATTAAATGAAAAGATAGGCTTTAGTAGGACAGCATGCTTTTGTCAATTAAACATCATGTCTATTGTGGAAAAATAGAAAAGTATTGCAAAACATTAGGTGTTAGAACGTAAGAACTAGGAGCAAAGGTAGGCCATCTAGCCCCGCGAGCCCTGCTCTGCCATCTTTTTATAGACTGAGCTCCACTTACCCGCCCAATCACCATAATCCTTAATTCCTTTTCTGTTCAAAAATCTATCTGTCTTTGTATTAAAAACATTCAATAAGGTGACTTCAACTGTTTCAATGGGCAGAGAATTCCACAAATTCACAACCAATTGGTTGAAGAAGTTCCTCCTCAACACACTCGTAAATCTGCTACCCCATATTTTGAGGCTATGCTCCCCCCACCCACAGTTCTAGTTTCATCCTAGTTCAAATCAATAAAGAGTCTGGAATTAAGAGTCTAATGAGGACCATGATGCCACTATCAGATGTCAGGAAAAACCCATCTGATTGACTAATTTCCTTTAGGGAAGGAAACGACCATCCTTACCTGGTCTGGCCTACATGTGACTGCAGACCTACAGCAATGTGGTTGGCTCTTAACCACTCTCTGAGCAATTAGGGGTGGGCAATGAATGCTGGGCCAGCCAATGATGCCCACATCCTGTCAATTAATTTTTTTTAAGTTAGAAATAAAAGACAAGTCCAAAAGGATAAAAATTCTTTAAAATAGTATGGGTCAGTCTCTGAACTGTTTGTGAAAAGCAAGTAGTTGAACAATGCGGCCATTATGGTAGAGATTTCTAGTTGTATTGACATTGTTAGTTGAATAGTTGCTTTTTGAGATTCTTGGTTTTGTAAACTGATTAACTTTTCGTTATCCTGTTAATATTTTAAATGCAGCAGTCAGAGTAAGAGAGAGTCTCCTTTTTACCTTTAACACAGGGATGACTATGGGATAACTCTTCAACTGTGACCTTCAACACATGCTAACACTTGACCATTGGGTAGCTCACGCAACAGTATTCAGTCCTAGTAGTGCAGCTTAGTGGAATTGAACCTGGGATTTTTTAACCCCTGAACTTATGTATTTCTTAAGAGGATAAATGTAAAATGTATTTGGTTCATAATTTGCTGTAGGTTGCTTGCAGGAAGCTTTCAGCTCCTCATTGGATGAATGAGTCATAAGCCAGTCTGCTTGGAATTTCTTTGTCACTTTCAATGTTGCATCTCACTGGTCTCTGTCTCTGTCTCTAAACAGCCATGTTATTTACAATTGTGATCACTCATGGCTGAATCTCCCTCTCACAAAAACACACATTTCAGAATTGCAAACTAAATATTTTCGCAGTACTTCATGGTTCATAGCAATTTTGGAATTTACTAACTCATGCTCAGCCTATGTCTTAACTTTTTTGCCATTGCATCAGCCTATGTTTAGCCCATCTTAGCAAAAGCTTTAATTGAATATGTACAGCAGACAAGAGGACTTTGTTTTCAGAGGTGAAGACTTCTCATTGTTTGCATTCATTGTACCTACTTTACTGACTTAGGTATAGGTTTGAGGATAGCTTAGAGAGATGACTGGATATTCCAAGACTTTGAAATAAAAATTGTTTTTACTGACTTGATGCAGTATGAATAAAAGTACTGAAAAGTGTTAGAATAGAACAGCTTTAGAGATTTAACTTGTATCTGCATTCATTGCTGATTATTGCTGAGGGATTATGCAAGTAAATTATACAGAACAGGGAAACAAAAATGACTTCACTTACAATATTCACCATGTTCTTTAAGTAAAAGGTTTTTATTTCTGGATTTTGTCTCTCGTATGCTAGATTTTCAATACCATTTC
Organism: Chiloscyllium plagiosum; assembly: GCF_004010195.1. Taxonomy (NCBI): domain Eukaryota; kingdom Metazoa; phylum Chordata; class Chondrichthyes; order Orectolobiformes; family Hemiscylliidae; genus Chiloscyllium; species Chiloscyllium plagiosum. The sequence continues at coordinate 81,829,464 of NC_057723.1, forward strand.
ACTTTAACTTGCTCACAGTCCATAGATTCTGGCACATATGCCCTTTTGATTGTGTATTTATAATTATTTTACTTTTGAGTGGATCTATTTCTTTGTCAGTTACCAGATTAAGTAAGGTTTTCCATGTAGAATAGAGTGTTTGCATTAATTTGAAATTTATCTAGATGAGATATTACATTAAAAATGTTGCAAAGAATTTTGTTGCACTGATTTTGATTAACTTTGGTACAAATATAGCCTGAGTGAATGTAACTGTGCATAAGGACTCAGTATAATTTTTAAGTCCAGCAGTTTTAGGTTTCTGGCTACAAAATGAATTTTAAGAAAGGGTTGCATTTAACTGTTGGACTTTTAAAGCAAAGTGTACTCAGATGCTTTTATTTTTCTTTCGAAAAGCCAAAATGGGACAATGCAGTAAAAGGTGATTAAAATGATTGTTGGTTAAGCACTGAGACTCCTACTAACTAGAACCAAAACTAATAAACAACATAATTGTAAAAACATCTCTCACACTCTGTTCTAGAAAGTCTGTTTTCCCATAAACAATGCAAGATGTTAAAACCAAGACCTGCAGATTCTGGAAATCTGAAACAAAAACAGACACTACTGAGAAACTCAACAGGTCTGGTAACTTCTATGGAGAGAGAAAAAGAGTCAACAAAATAGACTGATATAGGCTGTTCCTCAGGTTGTGAATACAGAGATAAACAAAAATACAACACTTGAAGGCAAAACCTGTTGTGGAAACTTGATTTTAAACGTTTAGATAGAAAGTATATTATTTAAGTAAAATATCTTTCACCATTAATGTGAGGAAACATATTGGCACGGATCTTCCAGTCATTGCAGCACCATAGAGTGAACTTGCAAATTGCCAGGCCATTGCAAATGCCTTAACTCCCCAAAGTCTGCTGGAAGTGCCCAAGAAATTGGAACTTCCACAGTTATGTAATTGTCTGTTTCAATGTGTCCACCAAAGTTAACAACTCAGAGATTTGGCGTGCCCATCTTGCTTATCTAAATGTTGACAAGTTATGTAAAGGGTCCAAAACCTGCTCTAACTACCCAGGTAATGATAAAACTGACTCCTGTAACTCGCCCTCCACTTCATACACATACTTCAACCAACCTCCCCTCATCCACTACCTGAAACCCCCTTCCACCTGAGACCTGACCACTCAGACCTGAGAGCAAGTACTCCCAAGCAACACCACCCCACACCAACAACCTATTAGACATCTTCACCGGTTCGAATCTCCTCCTCCACAAAGGGCTTCTGACCTAGATCAGAGCATTTGACCCAATCATTCTTTTATTTTATTAAACAAAGATAAATTTGCATTGATTGGGCTAAGTACAGAGGGAATTTTAATTTTGGGTGCTCTTCTACATCCAAATAATAACGTCTTTCTGTCCAAAATATTATTGGGCATGTAATATGCAGCTAATTTGATGCTGCCCATTTTAGACCATTTACCCATCTTTACTCTTGGCCTCTTTAAACTTTTAATTAATGAAAGTTAAAGGGGTTTTATTTTACATTTGCCTGTTGGGCATTGAATTGGTTGGCATCTCTGCCATCTAAGATTTCCTCTTGAAAAAGGGGTCAAAGTCTTGACTTTTATCTGTTAAAACTGCTTTCCATGTTAAATTGCCACTGTGTCTTCCTCAGGACCTTGGACAGGCTGCTGCCCCAACCCATCATAGCCCAGGGGTGGAGTAGAAAATGGAGGGGGTGACACTGTTGTCTGGTATATCCAGCCCATTCTTTGTGTCTGTCCTTTGCCACTCTTTCTCACATTGATATATTTGATTAGATCACTTGTCGAGGTAGGCTTTTTACTTAGCAGTTCATGTCTGTGTTGCTTTCTGATTTTTGTTTCTTTACTGTCAGGACATGTAAATGCTTTGTTAAGATTTTCCTTCAACACTTAGAGTCATACTCATAGAGATGTACAGCATGGAAACAGACCCTTCGGTCCAACCTGTCCATGCCGATCAGATATCCCAACCCAATCTAGTCCCACCTGCCAGCACCCGGCCCATATCCCTCCAAACCCTTTCTATTCATATACCCATCCAGATTCCTATTAAATGTTGCAATTGTACCAGCCTCCACCAATTCATCTCGCAGCTCATTCCATACCCGTACCACCCTCTGCGGGAAAAGGTTGCCCCTTAGGTCTCTTTTATATCTTTCCTCTCTTACCCTAAACCTATGCCCTCTAGTTCTGCACTCCCCCACGTCTGGGAAGAGACTTTGTCTATTTATCCAATCCATGCCCCTCATGATTTTATAAAGCTCTATAAGGTTACCCCTCAGCCTCTGCGGTCCAGGGAAAACAGCCCCAGCCTATTCAGCCTCTCCCTGTAGCTCAACTCCTCCAATCCTGGCAACATTCTTGTCAATCTTTTCTGAACCCTTTCAAGTTTCACAACATCTTTCTGATAGGAAGGAGACCAGAATTACACGCAATATTCCAACAGTGGTCTAACCAATGTCCTGAACAGCCGCAACATGACGTCCCAATTTGTTCACAACTGTCTCTGTATTATAGTTTATCTTTGTTTTGTAATAAATGAATCTGCCAATTTGCCTCTATGCATCAAAAGGTTACCTTGACAAGATAATGCAAAATTGCAACTGTCTGTGACTGTACTAATAATGTAGGCATGAGTCGAGAGTGTGGTGCTGGAAATGCACAGGAGTTAGGCAACATCTGAGAAGCAGGAGAATCGACATTTTGGGCATAAGCCTTTCATCAGGAACCTGATCAGCAACACAGTTGGTGACCATTTTCTGTTGTGTAGTGTGTGGCACTATCACTTTTATAAATTGGAAAATTTCAAATCTGATATCCAGCAGTTGTGAGCTGCCCTAGGCCATCAGCAGCAGAATTGTATGGTGTTGTAATCTGTATTGTCCTGTACTGTCCTACTAGTCCGTGGTTCATGAGAAGCATAGGAGTGAGTGCCAGGATCAACACCAAGTCAACCTCATTTGGAATTACCAAACGGATGAAGCTACCACACTGGGCTTACTGAGCAGCAGAAATAGCATATAAACGACAAAGCTATGTGATCCAACAGATCAAATCAGAGTCCTACAGTTCCACCATGTTTAGATGTCACTGATAGTGGGCAGTTTAAACAAAAATGACAGGAGAAGGATCCATAAATTATCTGTCCTCAATGACACAGTGGCTCAGTGGTTAGCACTGCTGCCTCACAGCACCAAGGACCCAGGTTCAATTCTAGCCTCGGGTGACAGTCTGTGTGGAGTTTGCTCTGGTTTTCTCCCATAGTGAATTGGCTGTGCTGAATTTTCCATAGTGTTCAGGGACATGTAGGTTAGGTGCATTAGTCAGGGGAATTGTAGGGTAATGGGTCTGGGTGGGTTACTCTTCGGAGGGGCGGTATCGACTTGTTGGGCCAAAGGACCTGTTTCCACACTGTAGGAATTCTAATTCAAATTCTGATTTAATTAATAAAAACATGCTCCAAAATGAGCTGCATCTCTAGTCAAGCTGCTCCAAATGAGCAACAGCACTGACAGAATCCCTACTGTGTCGGAACAGGCCCTTCAGCCCAACAAGCCCACAGTGACCCTCTGAAGAGTATCCCACCTAGACCTATTCCCCTACTACTCTACATTTACCCCTGATTAATGCACCTAACCTACAACATAGCTACCAACCAAATCAAACATTGCCCAGATATGAACCATCCTCATAATCAGGACAGATCATTTGAGCAATACTCAAGCATGAACAGAAGGCTGGATACCAGGCATGAAGTGAACGTGACTGCCCTTGACATCAAGGCAACGTTTACCCAAATTTGACATCACAGAGGCAGTGTAAAACTGAAGTGAACAGGAATCAAAAGAAATCTCTCCACTGTCTGGTGTTATGGCAAGCACAAACACAAAGCAAGATATGAAATACAGAAGCTTGCATTTGGCTCTTCCAGCTAGCTCCAGCATTCAATATGATTGTAGTCGATTTGCTGTTTTGATGCCATATTCCTATTTTTTTTGTGATTGAACCCTTACAGTGCAAAAAGAGGCCATTTGGCCCATCAAATTTGCAGCAATCGTCCAAATAAAATCTCACTGAGACCCACCCCCCATTCCCATAACCTTGCATGAAGTTTTTTGCCATACTAAACCACCTAACCTGCACATCCCCGCACACTATAGAGCAATTTTTAGCATAGCCAATCCACCTAAACCTGTACATCTTTGATCTGTGGGAGGAAACCAGAGCACTCCAAGGAAATCCACACAGACTCCGGGAGAACATCCCATCTCTATACAGTTGAATAAGGTTGGAATCGAACTTGGGTCCTGGTGCTGTGAGGCAACCACTGTGCCACCCAGTAAGGAATTAATTTCGATAGACTGCCAATCACATTCCTGAAGGACAATGAGCTCACTGGAAACAACCGTTATATTTCTTGGAGTAATATATTGTAACAACACCACAACAGAATTCATGGCATTTGGAGCTGGAGAGTCCCCACTAGGGAGTTGATCCTCATATCCTGTTGTATAGAATAGGACTAGAGTTAAGAAGCTCTAACTGTGGCCTAATCAGCAGGATGGGCACAGGGGAAAAAAAATTAGCAGGACAATATGACTGATAAGCCGAATTCCAGTAGCTGGGAGAAAAAGAGGATAGAAGAAAGAATATAAGGCTGGAGAACCTGCACTGAGAGAGAGAGAGTGAGAGAGACCGGGACCCAATTTGTAGAAGACAGCTTGAAGTTAAGACTGCACCAGGCCTGATCAACCTGAGGACAGACAGGTCATATCATGTTCGAATATTTGATGGTAACTACAGCATTTTGTTAATTAGTTTCCTTTAGTGTAATAAAGCCTGTGATTTTTCAAACATAAACTTGTGTCTTTGGATTGTCACCACTGGCAAATATGTGGGATGTGCTTCCAAACGCAGGTCAAAACCTTATTGCTATGTCCCTTGATGCCTTAGCTATCTAAAAAGGCATCAATGAGTCAGCTTCCATACCTGTCTGGGGTAGAGAATTCCACAGGTTGACCAGCCTTTGAGTGAAGAAATGTTTCCTCATCTCAGTCCCATATCCTGAGACTGACTCTCAAACCGGGGGAAGCATCCGGCCTGCATCTCATCTGTCCAGTCCTTTTAGAATGTCATACATTTCAATCATACCCCCTCTCATTCTTCTGATTGTTGTTGGAAACCAATCATTCCAGTCCCAGGTCAACACTGCAAGTGCTCTTCAAGCCAGTATCGTTGATCCAACCATCTTTAGCTTTCTTACTATTCATCCATGGGATTTGACCATTTTCAGCTCGGCCAGCATTTCTTGACCATCCATAATTGCCCTTAAGGTTATGGTAGTGAGCTGCTTTCTTGAATTGTACTGCATTGAGGGAAGGCATACTTTCATCAATGATCCTCTGTCCATCATAGGGTCAAAAATGGGAATATTTGCCGATGCTTGCACAGCATTCAGTACCATTCTCAAATCCACTAAAAGTGACGTAATCTGTGGCTATGCACAAAAGACATGAGCAACATTCGGGATAGGGCTGATACGGGGCAAGTAACATTCATAACACATAAGTGCCAATCAATAACTATTTCCAACAATGGAGAATCTAAGAGCCTTCCCTTGACATTCAATGGCATTACTGTTGTCAAGTTACCCACTATCCGCATCTTAGGATTCACTATTGAGCCGAAACTTAACTGGACCATCTGTATAAATACTCTGACTGTAAGAGCAGGTCAGAAGCTGGGGATTCTGTGATGAATAATTTATCCCCGACTCCACAAATCCTATTGGCCATCTAAAAGGCACAAGTCAGGAATATGATTAAATTGCCCATAGTGTTAGGTGAAGGGGTAAATGTTGGGGAATGGGTCTGGGTGGATTGCGCTTCGGCGGGTCAGTGTGGACTGGTTGGGCCGAAGGGCCTGTTTCCACACTGTAAGTAATCTAATCTAATCTACTCTCCACTTGACTGCAAGGGTGCAGTTTAAAGAAACGTTCGAACAACATTCAAGAAACTTAACACCATACAGCACATAGCTACCTGTTTTATTGGCAACCCCAACCATCACTGAAACACTCAGTTCTGCTGAAGATGCAAAACACACGTACCAACAGATTCAAGTACAGCTTCTTCTCCACTATTATTAGACTTCTGAATGGACCTTTCAAATTTCAAATTTAATGTTGACTTCACTCTTTGTCCACTCCTTTGTAGCTGTAACATTGCGTTCCTTACTCTGTTCTAATACCCTTATGCACTTTGTATGGTATGATCTACCTGTATTGCATGCAAAACAAAAAAACTTTTTACTGTACCTAGGTACATGTGACAATAATAAATCAAGTCAAAACCTGTGCCCGCTACAGGGTGAAAGGACAAAGGAAGCAGGCATGTGAGAACACCATCATCTGTAAGTTGCAAATGATTTGCTACTATTCCTTCTGCATTGCAGGGTCAAATTCCTGAAACTCCTTCTCAAACAGCACTCGGTGTAACTATGTCAATGAAGCCATTCAAGATGTCAGCTCACTGCTACCATCAAAAGGACAATTAAGAACAGGCCATAGTTGCTGACATTTCTAGTGGTTTTCACCTCCTATGAATAAATAAAATTTAGTTTTAGGAGTTTATTACAAGACAGAGATTGTGCAATTATATGTGGTTCATAGCCTGCCCTTAATGTATCTCCATCAGTTGCAATGTGTCAATTGAATACTTAGTGCATGCTTGAATGGATGCGACAGCAGCAAATGAAACAGTTTCACATCAAACCTCATCTGTGTGCATCCAGTGGACCAGGGCAGACCTGACATGTGATGTTTCCTTATCACACAGATGCATCTTTGTAAAATGACAACAATAGATAAAACCCACCCTCTGCTATTTTAGTTTACTATCTCGAGCCAAAATGTTTTGCAAAGAAAACTGTTGCCCAAATTTGTGGAAGATATCTAACTGCATGTTTAGACAGAGCCACGGTCCATGTCACAGACCTATTGTACCATGGTTTGAGAATGATCATTGACTCTAAAATTAGGATTCACGATGTGGAGGTCCCACTGTTGGACTGAGCTGGACAAAGTAAGAAGTCACATGTTGGACTATAACCTGGTGTCATGTGACTTCTGCTTAAAGACAAGGATCAGGGAAACAAAATGTTAAAATGTCATGGGATAGGCAATGGATCCAAAGATCTGTCAGCTTTTGTTTCTCTCAGCTTGTTAGTGTATTGTTGGCATTCTGATTAAGAAAAAAGATCTTTGTATGGTACAATGGTTTTATCTTCTCTGAAAGACCATTACTATGGAACATTCCAAAAATGTGTTCTAAATGTAAGAACACATTCATGAATACATAGCTTCACTAACTGAAATTAGCTTGTGCTCCTGACTTTCAGATGGGAATTATGGGGGATATTATTTATTTATATCTTGTGTCCAACTCATTTGGCATGTATTAATCTGTAGACATCTACTGTGTTTACCAGTAATTAAATAATTGCTAAGTTTGGTTCATATTACTAAAATTCATGAGTGCAACAATTTTGTTTAATAGATGGATGTATTTTGATTAAAGGTTGTTAAAGATCAAGTGATGGGAAATTTGGTAGTTCGCTCATGCTTGATACATGCTACGTATAAGACAAGTGGTGTGATGGTAGTGGAAGGTGTTGAACAGTCTAGCATCAAGCACATGATAAAACTCCCCCATAGTGATTTAATGGCAGCATCTGATCTCAGTCCAGGGACTTGAAGTGCACTTGTTTTGATAGCTGAACAACTCAATTCTGGAAAGACAAAGTCAGTGATACATACCACACATGATGTTGTCACTTGCAGGTGGTGTGAGATGACCTCTGCTGATGCCTTACATGCAGGACTGGCATCTGCTTTGAAGTTCTTCCTGAACAACATAAAGACAGTTTGGAAATTTGGACATGCAACCTTGTGTGATTAACTCACAAGGCATTCGGTTTTCCTTTTGCTGTTTTGGATCAAAAGGGTGAGGCAAATGTTAACTTTTACCATCTGCCATGGCACAATTCAAACCTGGGTCCTCAGAGCATTAGCTGAGTTTTTGGATTAATTGTCAAGCAAAAATACCACAAGGCCATCATCTCCCCATGTTCAGCTTGCATTATTACTTCTTATTGATTATACAATGTTAGTCTTTCAGCAGGGATAAAACCCCAAGAATAACAAAATACGCATCAATATTTAAAGTTGCCCTTAAGAGAACAACATGGATGCATATTTCTAAGATAATGCTTAAATGTTGCTTCATCAACATTCCCTGTGTCTTATTTAACTTTGCAGTAGCAAAACTTACATACTCTTCCAGTTTACTGTACCTCTTAAAATAAATGAAAAATTACACTAATCAGACTACAAATATTTAAGTAATATGAAGCGCATTGGGGGAAATACAAAAAAAGGTCTTTATCTTGTTCAGTCATACCTAGTATCTGTTCTAAATTGGTATTTTCAGTTCAATCATCTCTTATGCTGAATATAATGTTTTTTTTAAGGAATTACTGGAACACATAAAGGTTGAAATCTATTATAGTAGGAAATGTTATTCATCTGTTGGTAATTATATTATTATGACAGAGTAACAGTTCAATGAATCCTTAAGTCTTACTGTGCTCAACTGCATTATAATTATTAGTAAATGAGCTACAGATGTATTTACAATCTGTGAACTAGATTTATTCTTCAGAATGACATGGCTTTCTTTATTTTCTGACTCCTTATTGCATTTTGCGATTACAAGAGCAGATTTCTATGTAAAAGTGATTTAGGATTTTCATAATGATTCCTCTTTAATAATTCAAACTGAAAATCTTGGAGCTGGAACATTGGTTCCTAGATTAATATTTTACCAAATCCATAAGAGCTTTACTATGTTAATACTACATGCAAATTATCCCATATTTTTGATTTTCATAAAGAATATTTAGTTTTAATAAGTTACTGTCTGACTAAAAAATGTTGAACAAATTGTTGATAGGAAGCTGACCAAACAATGAAAATTAGTGTACAATGGGAAAACCTATACTACCACCACCATAGTTGACATAACTTAATGTTATGCCTACAGATTCAAATAATATTGACTGCTGAATAAAACACAATGCTGGTGCTAATATATGAGGAAGCAATTTAACCCCAAATCAATCATTGGCACATAAATTGCAATGCCATTTTTACACACAAAACAATCTCATCCCCTTTGAAGTCGGTGGAGGGTAATATTTGGCGGGGCATAAACCAATATTCCATCTGACTCCTGTCAGTTCCTAAGATCCAGGTTAAATTTGTTGTCAGATGGATCTTCTCATTGTTGTTATGTTTTATGAGAGAGATTTGCTATCATCTCTTTTCTTATAGTGTTGTATAGGGCCTGGTTAATTTATGTGTGGTAGAATGATTCCATTTAGTAATCTCATGAGAATGGCTTTTGTTTAAACAAGATGTACTATTGCATGATAGTAACTCTATGCAACTTATAGTAATGATATGGTAAACATTGTTACTCTAAAAAGGACAAAATGAGATTTTATGTTGTTGCCCCCCCCCCCCCCCCGCCAAACCCATATGACATTAGCATGATAGGTAGTGCACAGGGGATGCTTCAGCATTAACATTTTAGACCTTTACACCGATATACAACAAAAAATATCTACACTAATGTCTCACATATTAAGGCATGTGACAATTAATGTATAATCCATACAAACTACAGTGTTCATTTTCCTTAATCCTTTTAAAAGCAACTGAATCTGCATAGTACATCTGGCTTGGTGAAGTAGTTTACTTACTCTGAACATTTGGAAATCATTGTACGAGCGTTTACCAATGTGTGTTCAGTGTTGCTTTGTCCCCCAGGAAACCAGACCATACTGAAGAATAATACAGTAAATTTAGCTTATCCTGGTCACTGTACGAATCAGAATTCGCCAGTAACCAGGATTTTGAGACTACAAACTGCTGTTGCTTCGCCCTTTTCACAAAAAAGACTTCTAAATGAAACATGAATTATGCAGAACTTATTTGGGTTCCACCAAAGAATGCTATTATTTAACTACAACACAGTTGCTTAAAGGTAACTCTTCTGGTTTGAAGCAAGGGTCACCTAAAGCTAGGTGTTCCAACATCCAGCTCTCAAAGACATTGGCTTTTCCCACAAGTAACCACAAAGTTGGGTAAAGAAGAACACACTGTTTTTCATGATTGCTTCTCTCCAATTTAGTTTCTAGATTATCAACTTCATATAAGAGTAACTTTTTAAAAATTCACCTCCACTGACAAGGCCACATTAATGGTCCTAATGCAGGTTCCTTCTGTAAAGGATGTGAGTGAACCTGATGGGTTTTTCTAATTGGAAACTCTGTCACAGCCAGATTAGACTTTTAATTCCAGATTTTAATTGGACTGTAATTCCATTACCTGCCATGGTGGGATTCTAACCCTGTTCCGCAGAACATTGCAAATGTCAGATTAATAGTCTAGCGAAATGTAGATTCAGTAAGAATAGTTCATTGTCAATCTTCATTCTCAGACCAGCAAGGTAGAGATTAATTGGTCAGGATGTTACCATGGGACTGCAGCAGAGGTTAGCAGACTCCTTTTTGCAATGAGAATGACACTTTTTGCAATGAGAAAAGTGTAATGTAAGTATAGATTTCTTTTGCCGACATAAAGTAGTGTGATAACATATGTAACTTCTAGTACATGCAAATACATCACACTGTGAGCCTGACTGATAATGTTAAATTAGATCCTATTGCAATTCCTTGTGCAATCTGATTATGCCATAAATCTTTTCCAAAAACAGAATTACCTCTGATATTGGACACAGTGCTGTGCATAGGCTGAAAGAGCAGGTTTGGCAACTGCAAATTTTCATTGGGATGTGTTTGAAGCTATTCAATAGGACATGTAGATTACATGCTTGGCATTACACTGGCACTAAAATTCATCTATTACATTAATCATTTGTGTGGCAGGCAAGAATTCTTCTTGGCTTGACAACTACATCCTATTGGTGGAGTAAACCACTCATGTCTTTACTGAAAAGCAGCAGTGTCAGCTGGCTTGACCTGTGGTTCCAATTTTGCAATACCTTTCACTTTCAGACTAATCTAACGAAGACTGAGCATCATTCAGGACTAAATGTGGTGGCTATGGGGCCTTACGTGAGTTTGCACTATCTCCAGTGAGTGCTGATTTTATCAGGGTAGCCAGTACCACACAGGATTCTCAGAAGATTGAAGGAGAGGACATTTGGTAGCTATTGGATGTTATCATGTAACAAAATGGAGAAAGGTGAACTCAATGGGAAGCTGGAAGTGACTGCAGCCTATTTCCAGAAATGATGGCAATACTGGGGAAAGCATGCTGCATTCTACATTTGCAAGGTGGGGTCATTGGTTGCATTAAGACTTTATTTAAGTTTGGCCATAATCTTCCAGCAAGCATCAAAGTTTATGCAGATGATGCTGATTAGTTCAAAAACTGACCACTTACCGACAATGGGGTTTTTTGGTGAAAAAATGCCAATCCACAAAACAGAAGTCCACACAGATGTGTGAAGTAGATCAATGCAACAGACACAACCTTTCTTCATATCATCACCTCCACAATTTATTTAAGTCTTATTTAAATTCATTGTCCATCCCTAATGCTGAGGATAGTTAAGAGTCAACCACATTGCTATGGGTCTGGAATCCCATGTAGGCCAGACCAGGAAAGGATGGCAGTTTCCTTCACCAAAGAACATTAGTGTTTGAAGGACCCAAAGATTTTCAATGTGTTACTGAATGACTGCGTGTGTGAATGGGCAAGTGATTAAGTATTAGTGAGTGAAATAAGTATGTGGGTGAAAGGATTATCAGATTGGGGTTAGTTGGGTGACCAGTGTGGTGTCAGTGGTTGGGGCATGATAATTCGGAGGCTTGGGGAATAGTTGAATGATTGAAGGAGTAAATTGTGAGGTTACTAAGGTTAATCCAGGTTTTAAGGTGTTTAACATTTTGTTTGTGACTATCAAAGCAAATTACATGGATCTGTCCCAAGTCTCTAACTCTGGCCCTGAGTTAGGAACTTTCACATAAGGTCCTGGACATCAGTGGGATTGTCCATTAGAGGTTTAAACATCCTGGGACATTCCCATATAAGACTGTGTGTTAGGATTTCCGGTACATTTGTGACACTACATCCTACAAGATGCATTACATCGTCAATAATCTGAAGACTGTACCATGCTCTTTAATGTGGTTTAGAGTTTTAATTGTTGTGTTTAGTTGGGGCGAAGAAGTTTTGCAATTTGGCTTTTCCTGCCTGGATTCCAGCAGCTAGCCTGGAGTTGTGTGTCACCTTCCTGTGTAAGAATGAAAGAAGTTGGTTTGAGTTTTGCCGTGTGTTTGGAAAAAATGTCATGGTGAAATATTGGTGCGTCTGTATGTGAGACATGAGGGCTAGGTCAGTGAACTCCTGTTCAAAGAGAAGAAGGTGCTGTGAAGTGTGTGGGTATTGTCAGAAAGTGAGGGGTGATGGCAAGGGCAGTATTGTGAATGGTCTTAATGGTGTTATTAATGAGGCTGCAAGTGATGGAGCTAAAACCTTGATTCCAGGTATAGTTCTAGTTAGATCATTGGATTTATTGCCAACATTGCAGCAATGTCCTGGCTTCTGGCATTGGGTGTTCAGTAATTCTTGACTATTGTCAGCAAAGTACATAGCTAGAGTGTGGTGGGATGGAGTGTGGGATATCCCTTCTTCCCTGTGCTGTCAAAACCACCAGTGCAGTAACAAAGACCTGTCAGTCTGATCTTTAGCCATTTGGTCAGCAGTTATTGCTGAATGACTGCAGCCAGGGGACACCAGCCTTTTAAAAAGCTGCTGATTGTCTTTCATTTGAGCTCTGGGGCTAGATGTTCAACTGACTACAAGGCCAAGTTCAAGCAGAGGCACACGTTGAAAATTGTGTTTCTCTTGTGTATTGCACCTCTCGAATGCAAAGCAATTTTCAAAGGAATGGTGGGGATTGGCAACTCACACACCTCCAGTTACCTGGTCATTCAGCTCATTGTGAAGCCCATTAACAGGCTTTAGAGCAGTCCATGCCAAATGTTCTTCCCAAATTGTTGCAATCTCTGAGTAAGAACTGAGAGAACAAAGAATTGGGGTTGAGAGAGCAGAAGCATGCTACAGTGGGAGTTTAAGTCAATCAGAATTCTATAGCAATCATTGGTGCCTCAGAACTCCTGACCTGAAAGATTTTAGCTTGATGTGTGGATTGGGCTCCTAACCCCCACTGCTTTGAGGAATTTTGGGGTAATATTTCAATTGGGAGGCACAGGGAATATTCAGCATCTGTGACATATTGGAGGGCAGCTTTTGTGAGGAGCCATTAAGGCTCAAGCTGTGGTCAGAGCTTTTTTGAGAAGAGAAGATAACACACAGCAGCACAACCAGCAGTGAAGAGTTATCAGAACTGATGCTGAGAACCTGGCATCTGTGAGCAGTGAATGGTAGGAATCTAGAGACTGGCATGAAGCTGCTGGCATCATTTGGACATCAGAAGAAACCTTAATGAATGAACAAAGGTAGGCTGAGGGTACAAGGATAGGAACACATTATTCTGATATTGACAGAATAGTGTTCTAGAGGAGACCAATAGAGACAGCAGCAAGGAACTACAAGAGGATGTGGTGGCACTACCCAAGACTTTGAGTGTATACAGCCAGAGTACTTAGCTAAACTGACCAAGAGTCAGCTACTTGTAGATGGTAGTATGTCACTGCCATAATATGCTGGACTTTTGCATGTAATTGGTCTTGGATATTTGTACTCTGGTCTCTGGTAATGTGTGCCTTCATGTTCCCAGAGCAGTGGCCTGTCTGCAGCCATCAAGGTCCCTCACTGTTGGAGTGCTTATGTTTATATCCAGACCATTCACAGTAATTAATCAATTCCCTTCATGTTAAGGAGTCATGGATTGATTCCACTTATCCATCATGGCATCAATTGTCCAGAAACAGTTCACCACCACCATCTCCAAGGCAGTTAGGGAATGTACAATAAATGTTGGTCAAGCTAGCGATGCCAACATACCATGGTTGGTCATTTACAAAAGTACATATTCAATGTCTGGTTGGTTCATGACTACAAGAATTGAATCTTGCAGATCTGCACTCAGGTTTCTGACAGTTGTGATTGCTTCATTCTGTGAGAGTCTGAAGTGAACCTGAGCTTATTCAGGCTGACATACTGACCCTGAGCTGGGAGGGCAGTGGGTGGTGAGGATTATCCTCTGACGTGGTGGCTGTTAATGTCGTCCAGATATTGGTCCTCCAACCAAGAGCATTTCCTAACACGTGCATTGAACAGACCATCACCATCTTGAAGATATGCTATTATTGTCTAGGGTTCTGGAAGTTAGCCAGTGTGGCTGGTATTGTGATTGTGTGGTGCTGGAAAAGCACAGCAGGTCAGGCAGGATCCGAGGAGCAGGAGAATCGATGTTTCGGGCATAAGCCCTTCATCAGGAATGAGGCTTGTGGGCCAGGGAGGTTGAGAGATAAATAGGAGGGGGGGAGCTAGGGAGAAAGTAGCTGGGAATGTGTTAGGGAGATGAAGGTGGAAGTGAAGGTGATAGGTTGGAGAGGAGGGTGGAGCGGATGGGTGGGAAAGGAAATGGACAGGTAGGATCAGTCAAGGGGGCGGTGCTGACTTGGAGGCTTGTGATTGGGATAAGGTTAGGGGAGGGGAAATGAGGAAACTGGTGAAATCCACATTGATTCTGTGTGGTTGCAGGATCCCAAGGTGGAAGACTTTAACCCCCCCCCTCCCACTTCAACAAGGACATGCAGGTCCTGGGCCTCCTCCATCGCCAACCCCTTACCACCCGATTTCTGGAGGAAGAACGCCTCATCTTCCACCTTGGGACCCTCCAACCACATGGCATCAATGTGGATTTCACCAGTTTCCTCATTTCTCCTCCCCTAGCTTTATCCCAGTCCCAAGCCTCCAACTCGGCACCACCATCTTGAACTGTCCTACCTATCCATCTTCCTTCCCACCCATCAGCTTCACCCTCCCCTCCGACCTATCACTTCCAAACCCACCTTCATCTACCTATCACATTTCCAGCTACATTCCCCATAAGCCTTATTCCTGATCTGGATGAAACTTCGATTCTCCTGCTCCTCGGATGCTGCCTGAATTGCTGTGCTTTTCCAGCACCACACTCTTGACTCTGATCTCCAGCATCTGCAGTCCTCACTTTCTCCTGGTATTGTAGTTGTCTGCTGGACACTGCACAACATGACAATGTCAAGAGGCCTGAAGTTGGATAGGGAGAATGAGCTGGAATGATAATGTATCTTGTGGATGACAGAGAAGAGGAAGAACTGAAAGAGTTGGAAGAAGGACCAGCTCCAGGGCTGCCGAGCTCTCTGGCATAGGAGAGATCTGCTCCATTGTCTCTGCATCCAATTGAAATCATAGTGGATTCTGGTCTCATCTTGGAAGTGCACTGGAATGTTCCTCCACTGAATGAATGGTTGCCTCAGTCACAAACGTCTCAGTACAAAGTTCAAGTGAGCACAAAATAGTGCAGTACTGCAGGAACTGTACACTTTGGAGGTGCTGTATTTCAGATGAGATATTAACCTGATGCTATTGTTGATTTGTCAGTGAACATAAAAGATCATGTGGCAGTATTTGGAAAAGAGCAGGCAAATTTTCCTTAGTATTTATGGTCAATAAATATCCTTCAATCAACATCCCAAAATAGATATTCAAATCGCTATCACACTGAAAGACTTTGATGGTTGCCAATTTGCTGCTGTGCTTCCTGTTACAACAGTGAGTACACTTCAGAAAGTACTGGCAAAAAGAATCTTAGGATGGCCTGAGGGCATAAAAAGTACTGCATAAATGGAAATCTATCTTCCTCTTCATGGAGTTATATAGACAGAATAGAAAAGGCCCTTCTGCCCACCATGTCTATGTTGACCAACAACACCAAACTACACTAATACCATTTACCTGCACTTGGTCCATAGGTAAAAACAATGACTGCAGATGCTGGAAACCAGATTCTGGATCAGTGGTGCTGGAAGAGCACAGCAATTCAGGCAGCATCCGAGGACAGGCAAAATCGACGTTTCGGGCAAAAGCCCTACAACAGGAATAAAGGCAGAGAGCTTGTAGGGTGGAGAGATAAGGTAGAGGATGGTGGGGGTGGGGAGAAAGTAGCATATAGTACAACAGGTGAGTGGGGGAGGGGATGAAGGTGATAGGTCAGGGAGGAGAGGGTGGAGTGGAGAGGTGGAAAAGGAGCTGGGCAGGTCCGACAAGCCCGGACAAGTCAGGGGATCGTGTTGCCCAAGGTTAGAAACTAGGATGAGGTGGGGGAAGGGGAAATGAGGAAACTCGTGAAATCCACATTGATGCCCTGGGGTTGAAGTGTTCCGAGGCGGAAGATGAGGCGTTCTTCCTCCAGGCGTCTGGTGGTGAGGGAGCGGCGGTGGAGGAGGCCCAGCACCTCCATATCCTCGGCCTACTTTTGCCCTGGCATTTTAAGCACTCATCCAGGTGCTTCTTAAGTGTTGTAAGAGTATCTGCCTCCACCACCCTCTCAGACAACATGTTCCATATTTCTATCACCCTGTTGGTGAAACAACTCTTTCTCATCTCTCCTATAAACCACTTGCTCCTCACCTTAAACTCGGTCTGTGCTACTCATAATTTTATATTCCTCATTCAGATCCTCCTCAACTTCCTCTGTTCCAAGGAAAACAAAATCAACCTACCCAATCTTTCCTCATAACTGAGATTTTCCATAACAGGCAACATCCCTGGTGAATCTCCTCTGCACCCTCTTCAGTACAATTACATCCTGTGCAGTTCTGTGAGGACCAGAACTGCACACAGATTCCATCAGTGGCCTATTCAATATTATATAAAGATATACCAATACTTCCTTCATAGAATCATAGAATCCGTACAGTATGAAAACAGGCCATTTGGCCCAATAGGTCCACATCGACGCTCCAAAGAGTAATCCACCCAGAGCAAACCCCTACCCTATTACTTTATGTTTCCTGTGACTAATGCCCCTAACCTACAAATCCTTGAAGCATTTAGGGAAATTTAACATGGCCCACCTAACCTACACATCTTTGGACTGTGAGAGAAAGCCAGAGACCCCAGAGGAAACCAAGCAGACACGGGGAGAATGTGTAAACTCCAGACAGTCGTCCAAGGCTGGAACCAAACCGGGTCTCTGACGCTGCAAGGCAGCAGTGCTAACTACTGAGCCACCATGCTGCCCCAATTCAAGATCGATATTCTACATCCCAACTAATGAAGGTAAGCATCCCGTCTGCACCAGCCTGTCTATCTGTGCTCGATCTTCAGACTTATTTATCAATGTCCCTTTGTTTCTTGTTACTCCCTAGGGATCTACAATTCATTACTAATTCTAACTTCTGCTCTCACATCCAAGTCATTAATGTAAATTATAAACAGCAAGGGTCCCAGCACTGAAACCTGTGGTACAGTGCTAATCACAGGCTTCCAATTACAAAACCATTCGCCCCTCCATCTCATCATATGCCTCCTGTTTGTAATCACATTTTAGATCCAGTTTGCCAACTTGCTTTGGATCCCTTGGTTCCCCTTTGGACCAGCCTTGCATGTGGGACCTTATCAAAGAACTTGTAGAAGTCCATGTAAATCACATTAACTGCACAACCCTCATCAATGTATTTGCCATATTTCCAAAAAAATACTCAACTAAATTAGAGATAGGATTTCCCTCGAACACATCTGCCCTGACTATCCCGATCAATCTCTGTCTTTCCAAATGCTGACTAATCCTGTCCTTCGGAAATATTTCCAGTAATTTCCCTACCACTGGCATCAGACTAACTGGTCTGTAATGGCCTAGCCTATCCCTGCTGAACTTCTTGAACAAAGGAACCACAGTAGCTATCTTCCAGTCGTCTGGCAGTTCACCTGTAGCCAGCAAGGTATTAGATATATTTTCCATGGGCAGAGAATAAATCTTTTCTAAAGCATTGTACTTTGATTCTGAATTAAATTGGAAAGAATTCTCTGAAAAATTACAAGCAGCATGCCAGACCGTGACTCAGATTTTCCTGTAATTGGACAAGCAACAAAGAAATAAAATACTGGACTAATATAAACTCTCACATAAGAGTTATATCAACCATGCTGATGAGTACATTTCCAGAAAAAGGGAATGTGAACAAAACAGAGAATCTAACCAGCTGTTTGCTCCTCTGGCCTATTCTTGGATGACTTGCCATTACTCATAGGGATAGCATTGGCACAGATAACTTTAGTTCCTGCTTGTAACAGAAGAAGAGGGAAGGTATTTAAGTAGAAAAAGTGCCGTGAACTTATACAAGAGAAACTTGTTCAAGGTCAGTTCCAAATTGTGGCTGGGATTTTACTGGCCTGGAGGTATTGAGCTAGAAGGTGGAAGGATTGATAACATGCCAGGAAGCTGTCTCAGCTTAACTCTCCAGTACAGTCACACGACAGGGGAAGTTTCCCCATACAAGGTTCAGGGCTGGAATGGCAGCCTGCACCACAGAGTTAGGCAGCCAATTTTGAAAAGCATAATTAAGAGTTATTTTCTCAAACCATTGACATTTTGCTGGCAGCGGAGCAGTGCCCAAACTTGAGAACTGCACAGAGGTAGCTTCCTGGAGTTGTATTGTAGCCAAAGGCTCAATGCGCCAAAGGGAGATGATTGAGGACATCATCTACGAAAGCCTGTACCCAAGGCCTGGAGGAATGGTCCACCATCCAACTTTTTTTTTACATCGACATTACTTTCCCGAGGGTGACCCGCAATACCCTCCCCCCCCCCCGCCCCTGCCCCCACCCCACCTTTACCAGTCTGTCTCAGCATCATCTACATTGTCTGCTAAATGTGCTGCAAATGCTCCAGATCTGCTTTTCTGATTGGGATACTCACATTGAGATGTTGAGCTGTTGATATGGTGGATGTGTAATCCCAAAAGGCATTCAATATGGTGGCAACCCACTAGACTTATGGGTAAGTTAATAGGTCATGGAGTGCAGGGGACAGTCACAGCATGGATACGAAATTGGCTGTGTTGCAGTAAGCAGAGGACAACATTCCATGGGTATTTTTTGAGCAGGAGAAAGGTTTGTAGTGGATTTTCCCCAGGAGTAGGTATTGGAATCCTTGCTTTTCCTGATATTTATAAGGGATTTAGATCTAGGTGTTTAGGGAACAATTTCAAAGTTGTGAAAGAAAAATTAGAATTGTCAAATGTGAGGAATACAGTACAGAACCTCAAAAAGACTTTAAAAAGTTGGTGAAGTGGGCGGATGGGTTGCGGATAAAGTTTAATGCAGAGAAGTGTGAGGTGTGAAGTCTGAGTTATACTTTGGTGGCAAGTACATGAAGAGACAGTGTAAACTAAAAGGTCCTGTTCTAAAGGGTGTGCAGGAGCAGACAGACCTGAATGTGTATGTAGTAAATTTGTCAGAACAGGTAGAGACAACTTTTGAAAAAATGCATTCAGTATTCTTGGCTTCATTACTAGCGGCACAGCGTACAAGATCAGGGAGAGTATGTGACACTGGTTAGACCTCAGCTGGAGTACTGAACACAGTTCTTGGTGCTCTGCTTTAAGAAGGTTGTGAGTGAACAGCAGAGAGTGCAGAAGAAGATTTTCAGAATGGTTCGAGGGTTAAAGCACCTCATATGGAGGATAGACTGGAGAAGTTGTGATTGTTTTCCTTGGAGAGGAGCAAGCTGAGGGAGATTGATCGATGTTTTAAAAATCATGAGAGGTCTGGACAGAATGGATCAGAAAAAACTTTCTGTTTAAAAAAAAATCGGGAACTGGAAGACAGTTTTATTGTTTTGCAAAAAAGCAATTGTGAGTTGGAAAAAAAAGCTTTTACACAAAGCGAATTGTTCATTATTTTTAATGCACTGCCTGGAAGTATGTGAAGGCAGATTAAATTGAAGCATTCAAGAGGACATTAGCTGATTCTTTAAATAGAATCAATATGTGGAAAAGGAAGTGTTTGGCTCTAAGTCAAAATGCTGAGAGAGCTGGTACAGACACGATATGCTGAAAGGTCTCCTTCTGCACTGAAACAGTCCTATGATTATTGGATTCTGTGAAATTCCATGCTCTGTTCACCATTGTAAATTGGATGTCATCCAAATATGCCTTTGTTGAGCTATCCTCCTACAAGCTTGCTTATCTCCCCAGTCAAGAAACAAGCAGCCAAAAAGGCAGATATTCATAGACCTGGACAGAAAGTGAGCAGTATGATGCTCTGTTTCTTGTTGAAAAGGTCATGCCACTAAACCTGCCAAGAAAGGTGAAGTGAAATATAGCACACCCTGTTCACTGCCTTCAATTGTATACAAATCACAGCAGGTTTACATTGGACCAAACATCTGGTGAAAGGTTAGATAATGTCTAGAAGAATAGGACCTTGAAGAAGAATGTGAAGTTTAGGTTTCTACTACTTTGCTTCACATATGGCTGCCCAGAATTAGAATTTATTCTGTTCATTTGAAGCCCTCTGTTTTGTTTCTGGACCTGAGCTAAGGAATAAATGCAGTGAAACGGTGAGGAGTTTAATGAGGATAGTCCATTACAGGCTGCAGTAAGTGCAGTAAGCTTTAAATGCTTCTTGAGAGTTTGATTGCAGCAGCAGAGGAAATGGTGCCCTTACTTAAGTCAGACCTTTATTATGCCAAGAACATAAGAGCTCTGTGTTGTGTTTCATCAATCCTAAAGATTCCAAAGTATACCATCAATGCGACTCTTAATTGATTTATTTTCCTCTTGAGTAACTCTCTCCAGACAACGTCATTACCTGAACTGAGTCCTTGGAGTCTCCAAAGCTTCTTGAGCAGATAAGCTCATTATACTTTGTAGAAATATAATGGATGGATTAACAATTCTTCTTTAAGATGTATTGAGTTCTTCTTGACTTTGAAGATACCCATGTAAAATATAACTATTCAAGACACTTATTTTTATCCCTTCCTCATTGATCTCTTTAATTTGGTAAAAAAAATGAACTAAAATAAAATATTAAAGTTGGATATTATGACACTATAGAGGTGTTATGATCTAAAACGAAATCACAAGTAATTTTGATCAACAGCCAGTTGCTGAAGAGGCAGCAATTTAAACATCTTTTTTCCTCTAGATTTGAATGGACATGTCTTGTGTTTGAACAATATTTGTTTTGGCTCATATTTTCAGCATTTGGAATTCCTGTTATCTCAAAATTTTGAAGTATGTGGGCATAATACAGGTTGACACTCCCAAGTCTTACAGAACAGAGGGCTGCAATTGAGCCCATTACTTTGGTGCAAGCTCTTTGAAAAATCTGCTTTGATTAGTTCCACTCTCTCCTCTTTCCCCACAGCTCCCTATTGTTTTCCTTTTCAAGTCGATATCAGATTTCCTTTTGAGAATTATGTTGAATCTACTTTCACATTCCATTGAGGCAGTGTATTATGGATCATAACTCAAATAAAGGCAAAGTATAGCAGATGCTGGAAACTGCAACATATACAGTACTGGTAAAGCTCAGCAAGTCTGCAGCCTCTGAGACGAGAGCAACAAAGTTAATGCTATGAGTCCAATATAACTTTTATTTGGAACAGTTCCGAAGAAGAGTCAAACTGAGTCGAAATAACTGATCAGTCTCTCTTCATACGTCAGTCCTGCCATCACAGGAATCAGTCCGATAAACCTTTGTTGCAATCCCTCCATAGGGAGCCAGAAAATTCTTCCTCAGATAAGGAGTCCAAAGCTGCACACAATAATCCAGGTGTGGTCTCACCAAGGCCCTGTACAACTGTAGTAAAACATCCATGCTCCTTCACTCAAATCCTCTCACTATAAAGGCCAACATACCATTTAGTTTCTTCACTGTCTGCTGCTTGTCTGCTGAACCAGCAAGCTTACTTTCAGTAACTGGTATACAATACATGTCTCATTGGGAAAGAGGGAGGTACAATCTATTGCCATTCAGATAATAATTTACCTTCCTATCTTGCTATCAAAGTGGTTAACTTTACATTTATCTATATTACACTGCCATGCAATTGCCAACTCACTCAACCAAACCACGCTGAAGCATCTCTGCATCTTCCTCACCGCTCACCTTCCCTCCCACCTTTGTGGTGTCTGTAAATTTGGAGATTTTGCATTTAATTCCCTCATCAAAATCAATATATATTGTCAATGGTTGAGACCCTCGCACTGATCCTTGGAGTCCCCCACTAGACACTGCCTGCCATTTGGAAAAAAACCTGTTTATGTCTATGTGTTACCATTTGCCGACCAGTTCTGTATCAATGTCAGTACATTAACTCCCAATCCCCTAAGCTTTAATTTTAAATGCTAATCTCTTATGTGGGACCTTATCAAAAGCCTGCTAAAATACCAAGTAAACCACATACAGAGGTATTTCCTCATTAACCATACTAATTACATCCTTGAAAAATTCCAGTAATTTGCCAAGTATGATTTCCTTTATGTAAATGAATGCTTGGCCATATGGAGCTTTGTACGGAAGTCCAAGCGAATGTTTCTGCATAACCTGTGCATCAACCAGCTTCCATTCCCAACTCAGTCCTGCTTCATAAGATGGTAATCCTGACTCCAATTCTCATCCCCTTGGGATGAAAGTTCTTTTTAAATTGGCTGGCCTTCAGACAACAGAACGTGAAATTGGGAAATTCAATGTCCCTGACTCTGAGAGAAAAGTTCAGTACTATCATGATTCACATAATGAATGCAAATATAACTCATGCTACAAAATTTTATGATGAATTGTAAAGGTGGTAAAGCTATTTTAACCACATTTTAGACCTTCCCAACTTCAGTTCATGTCTCCATGCAGCTGGTATAAAACTCAACAGTTGCTAATTACATTGAAAAAAACTATAGGAAAATGGTCTTTTAATCAGAACAAGCATGTTGCAGGTCCCAATCCCTCCATCACCCTCATGAACTGGCAGGAACTCTGGGTACACTGCTTGGCAGTCATTTTTTTTCTAGTCCTGCCTCCATTTGGACAGAGTCAGGACAATAAAAAGAATTGATGTGAAGTCTTTAGTAACTGTTTAGATCCTGACTCTACAAAGCTTCTGATAATAAGACCCCGAACTTTATCAATGTTTAATCATACATCTCATCCTTGATTATTGTTAATGTTGTGATAGGTGCTGTAATGAATAAAACACCCAGAAATGAGATACTTTCAGTAAAACCACCAAAGTTCAACTTGTTCACCATTATTCCACTTTTAGTACTATGCTGCACCAATCTTATCTCACAATGCATTGACAACATTTCGTCCAGCAGACTGAAACACCACATGCTACAACTCAATTTGTACAGTCAGCCAAACTGTACATTGCTAAAATGATGCCAAATGCTGCAAATTAACAAATTAACAATTTCATTATCTCAAGTTATACAAAGTCAGGACTGAAAAGAAAGCAAGAAGCCTTGATCATAAAAGAATACACCAAAACCAATTCCTATATCCTCTTGTCTGGTTCAAGACTTACTCTCAGATATGAGCACTGTCTGACGTGAAACTGCCCAGAATGACCTTTCAGTACAGTAAAGAAAAATTGTGCAACATTAAGCCAAGACCCCAATGGCCCCCTCCAGTGGTTGCTAAAAACATCATGTATACATTTTTAACAAAGCAGGGAAGTTCTGTCTTGTCCTGAACAATATGTCTTTCTCAATCAACATCATCAAAAAACAGGTTAAATATAAAATCATTCTAGTCCTAGTGGATCATAGGCAGAGAGACAACTGCTGTTGAGGTCAAGAAAGTTGAACATTCATAGTAACTACAGCTATGACAAGAATTGAACTCACACTGTTGGTATCGCCCTACATTACAAACCTGCTTCCAGCCAACTGAGCTAACAAACAGGTTCGCCAGTTGTTTAATTCATTGCTCTTGTGGAACCTTGCTAGATGGGTACTGCCTGCGAAAGTTACTACAATCATTGGTTGTAAAGAACTTTGACAATCCTAAAGTCATGAAGGCTGGAGAGAAATACAAGTCCTTTTTCGTTCTAAATTTCTATCATTGGAAGATTTCTTTCTTCAAAATGGAGTACCATGTTCAGATTGGATATGATCAAACCTTCAAAGATAAACTTGAATCTTTGTAAATAAACCATGAATATTAAGATATGCATCCAAGCAATATTTGATTCATCAGCATATGTTTTGATGTTCGTGCTTTGGAAATTTTGACAAACTTATGAATTAAAAGCATTTCATCCAAGCGTTCCTGTTAGTGAGGTGGACAAAGGGACACACAATTCAGTTCATGGTCCAAATCAATTTTATTAACAAAATATTCCTTTTTAAAAACATCATGTCAGCCTTTCCCAAATTCCCACAGTATTTACTTTTTATCGAGCTGTGTCCGTGTGCGAAACGATATCACCTGCAATGATCCATGTGTTTGAGCTGGACTGTTGGAATCACCTTGCTCTCCAATATAGGGCTGGCTGTCTTCCATGAAGGTGAGTCTCACAGGTCAGGGTGGATCTTTTCTCTCTCTCTCTCTCTCTCTCTCTCTGTCTTTCTCTCTCTCTTTCTGCAGGTGTTCAGAGTTCCACTGCTGAACCAGGTCGAATCTTCACTGAGACTTCACTGCATCTTCACTGTCTTCACTAAAAGTGAGGCATCCAGGTGTGTGCTCTTATCCCCCCTCGCCCCTGACCTTCCCCAATGTTCTTTGGCCAATGGAGTCATAAGAAGGGTTTAACGCATCTAATGGGACTGTGCCAACACCTTTCACTGTTGCCTTACTGGGGAGGTGTAAAGTGTACATTCTCAGGCGTTGCTGGATGTCAAGATGCCAGAACGTCTGATCAATGCTTCTTCAATACACAACCCAATGGTGCCCCGAATCTTTGTGGCTTCTTTGATTTTAGTTTCCACTGTTCTCTGCTGTTGCTGTTTAATTCAATTTGGTCAATTTTCTGATGAGCCCAACTTCTCCAGCTATGGGTCAATTCAGAATGTCTGACTTTGAGCACGTGATCACTTGATCTCAATTCCTTATGGAGAAATGGAATAATTTACCTTATGCTTTGAAGATAAGAAATTGAATTGGATAGATGTCAAACTATAAAGACTTTAATGAATTAGGTAAATAAAGTCAGGCTAGTTTCAGAGCAGTAGGTGTGTTTGGCTAGTCTCAGAGCAGAAGGTGGGAGTGAGAATGATTCCCGCAAACACAGCTGAAGGAGATGTCTCCAGCTTCAATCTTTCTGGCACAAGATCGCTGAGTTGGAGTGTAAGTTAGACTGTTTTATGCCCCTTCCATATCTCTAATTATTCTCCATTCCTACTGTTTCAATTCTATCCAGAGTTTTGTAATATCCCAGGGTGAGACACGGCATCAGAGAAGAGTGTTGGGGTGGGGGTGGGGGGAAGTGTCAGGAGAAGCACTGTGCCTACATAAAATGAGGCGGCAGTCTGGTGAAGCCACAAAATAGTATTACTTAATAGTATTAGTTTCTAGTATGAGTCAGTGGTATCAATAGGTATCAGAGGGCAAACTCTCCGGTGGCTAGAGTCATATAGGAACATGATCGAGAATATTGGAGGTCAATCATCTCAGTTCCAGGACATCTTTGCAGGAGTTCCTCAGGGTAGTGTCTTTGGCCCAACTATCTTCAGCTGCTTCATTAATGACCTTCCCTCCAACAGAAGGTCAGAAGTGGGGATGTTCACTGATGATTGCACAATGTTTACCACTCCTCAGATACTGAAGCAGTCCATGTTCAAATGCAACAAGATGTAGACATTTAACCAGGCTTGAGCTCACAAATGGTAAATAACATTTGCATCGCACAAATGCCAGGCTATGACCATCATGAATAAGAGACAAATTAACCACTGCCCCTTGGCATTCAACTGTGTAACCATCACTGAATCCCCCCCATATCAACATCCTGAGGGTTATATTGACCAAAACTCAATTGGACTCACCACGTAAACGTAATGGCTCCAAGAGCAGGTCAGAGGCTAGGAATACTGCAGCCAGTAACTCACCTCCTGACTCCTCAAAGCCTGTCCACCTACAAGGCACAAGTTAGGAGTGTGATGGAATTCTCTCCACTTGCATGGATGAGTACAATCCCAACAACACTCAAGAAGCTTGATACCATCCAGGACAAAGCAGCCCTCTTGATTGGCATTACATCAACAAGCATTCACTCACTCCACCACTGATACTCAGTAACAACAGTGTATACTATCTACAAGATGCGTTGCAGAAATTCACCAAAGTTCCTCAGAAAGCACCTTCCAAAACCACAACCACTTTCAGCTAGAAGGACAGCAGATATATGGGCACACCACCACCTTGAAGTTCCCTTAAAGCCACTCACCATCCTGACTTGGAAAGGTATTGGCATTCCTTCACTGTTGCATGGTCCAAATCCTAGAATTACCTCCGTAACAGCATTGTGGGTCAACCCACAGCAGGTGGTCTGCAGCGATTCAAGAAAACAGCCCACCAGCACCTTCGAGGGCAAATAGAGACGGGCTATCAATGCTGGCCAGCCAGTGACACCCACATCCCACAAATGAATTTTAAAAATTGCTTACCAAATATCGTAAATAACAAATGACTCTTAGTGCATAGTGGTAATGTCCAGAAAGTCCTTCTTGTTCCTGATATGAGTCATAATGCCTGATTAATTGGTTTCAAATGATCTAAACAGCAACTGATAGGCATTGCTTATTTACTCCATAACCAATGGATCAGATCTAAGATCTGCAGTCCTGCCACACCCAGTCATGAATGGTGTTGGAGAATTAAACAAATCACTGGAGGAGAAGGCTCTACAATTATCCCCATGCTTAAAGATGAGGGAGCCCAGCATATCAGTGCAAAGGATAAGGTTGAAAGCATTGGCAACAATCTCCAACCAGAAATGCCAAGTGGATGATCAATCTCAGTCTCCTTCAGAAGT
Organism: Chiloscyllium plagiosum; assembly: GCF_004010195.1. Taxonomy (NCBI): domain Eukaryota; kingdom Metazoa; phylum Chordata; class Chondrichthyes; order Orectolobiformes; family Hemiscylliidae; genus Chiloscyllium; species Chiloscyllium plagiosum. The sequence goes on from NC_057723.1 coordinate 81,856,591, forward strand.
TTCCAGTATCTCAGATGCCGGTCTTCAGCCAATTTGATTCACTCCACATGATCTAACATTTGGAAGCAATAGATACTGAAAAGGCTATGGCCCCTGACAACATTCCAGCTGTATTACTGAAGATTTATGCTCATGAATTTGCTATGTCATACCCAAATTGCTCCAATACAGTTGCAACACAAGCATCTACCCAACAATGTAAGTCCTATACACAAAACACACTGCAAAACCAACCCAACCAATTTCTGTCACACTGGTGTACTCTCTGACAAGTGGCAAGTAATATTTGTGTCATACAATGACAGGCAGAAATCATTTCTAACAAGAGGCAATCTAACCCTAATCCTTGCCATTCAATGGTATTACCCCCACTAAATCCCTGCTCTCAACATCCTGGGGGTTACCATTGCCAGCTGAACTGGACTAGCAATATACATATAGTAGTTTCAAAGCAAGTTAGAGACAGAGAATCCTGCAGTAAATAACTGATCTCTTGAATTCTGAAAGCTGTCCACAAGGCGCAAGCACAAAGTGTGACAGAGTACTCCCCACTTGCTTGGATGAGTGCAGCACCATCAAGAAACTTGATACCATCCAAGTTCGACTCAACACTCAAAAGTTCTGCTACTTGTTCACGAACAGTCACACCCTTCCTGTTTTTATTCACTTACAAAATGTGGACATCACTGGCTGGACCAGCATTTATTGCCCAAACCAATTGTCCTCAAAAGGGTGATGATGCTTTTGTGAACCGCTGTAGTCAATGTGCTGTAAGTAGACCACCAATGCTAATAGGGAGTGGATTCCAGAATTCTGACCCAACAAAACGGAAGAAACAGCAATATATTTCCAAGTCTGGATGGCAAACAGCCCACTTGATTGGCACCACACCGCTAACACCCATTTCCTCCACTAGCAATGCTCAGTAGCAGCAGTGTGCCCTGTCTGCAAGATGCCCTGCAGATATTCACCAGAGATCCTTAGACAGCACCTTTCAAATTCCCAACCACTTTCATCTAGAAGGACAAAGGCAGATACGTGGGAACATATGCAAGTTCCCCTCGAAGGCCACCAATCAGGATTACTGAGATATTGTAACAAATAAACTAGGACTGGGAATAAAACCTTGTGGAACATTGAGGAATGCTTAGAAAGGATAGGGAGAGAAATGGAAAATCAACTGAACTTGATAGAGATAACATAATGGCATTTAAAAAAAGATTCAGCTTTCAGCAAGACAAAAATAGAATTCATCTTGATGGCAAGAAAAAACCATTAGGAATTCATCCTGGGAATTTGTGTTGTCTACAGACACCCTAACAGTGGTGGAGAGATGGATGGAAAATGCACAGACACATTAGGGAGTTCTGTGAAAAACACAGAATAATAATCATTGACTATTTTAGCTAAAAGGCCAAGACCCTGGAGAGGGGAATTACATGAGTTGTAAAACACCAGGCTCCATGCCCTAGGGGGAATCGGGCTCAAGTAAATGTTTTCTATGTATTTGATTATTTCATGATTTGGGCAGTTCCATATTTTCCTGAATGCTAGATCAAAAGGATTTTCAGGGAATTTAATCTAATTGGATCACACCAGAGTGCAATATCTACAATATCCAGATTCCCCAAGCTTCCCTCCAATAATTGGTCAATATGTGTGGGGATGGTCCAATGCGATGCCAAGTCCAGCAGAGTTTCCAATTTGTGTGGCTCCTCCGGTTAATGCATTGGTCTTCAGGACAAGTATCCTGACCTGGTAGGGAAGGCAACTAAATGTGTCCAAAACATATTCTACTAGAGGAAGAGCAAACTAAACACATTTGTCTCCTTGAGTAACTAAATTCAAAACTTTTACATTAACAGCTCAATCACGAATTTTCTATCAGCCAGTTCATAGTGAGAGATAATCATGAGGAATTTAAACATAAATATTCAGATCATTGTAGCCCAAAAATTCGACTTGTAGGAAAAGTTAAGGAATTTTCTCACACCATGTATACCAGTATTAAATATAGACATGGTAAGTGATGGAAAAGCATCTTTAAGACAGTTTTAAAAATGATGCCCTTCACATTTTTGCAATAAAAAAAATATTGTATTCATGGAATTTTAACTCATATGATGAGTTTAATCTGCCATATCTAACTTAATACAAATTATAATTTCAAAGTCTCAAATTTAAGATAGAGTAATGCAAACTTAATTAAATGGCTGTAAATTAATCAAAGTTTTTTTGGTTTGTTGGAATTAAAGACTTCAATAGAGTTCATAAAGTAGATAAAAAGTACAATGAAGAATCTGCAGGAAACATTGTATGTATAGGGATTCAATTAATGTAACATGCAAAATGATAAATGAAACAGGAGGGTGTCAGAAAAGCAGAATATAAAATCTGTAAGGAAACATTAGGCTTTTCTTCCATTCCCTGAGGTGGAAAGAATAATGGTGAGCATGATGACTTAACTGGGTGAGAAATTCTTAGATTGCAAGAATAAATTTCTCGCCATCAGGTGATGACGACCCTATTAACATTTATTTGGATCTCATCAATTGCACAACCTAAGTTACTAAGTTTCCCTTCCTGATTAACTACTTCCCAACCCAGAATCTCAATGACTTGAAAACACAATCTAGAGATTACTCAGGTATCTGTCAAGTTCTGTTCTCAGTCTTGATTCCAGGTGAATTCACAGCTTTGCCAGCTATCTTCCTTTCCCTTTCTTTATTTGGAAGTCACTAAAAGGAGAATGTATTGGATAAGTAGGCAATGCAGAAAGGGACAGTCAATGAGAAGAACACAGGGCAATAGGCTGGAGTGACCAAGACCACAAAAACAACTTAATACGCAGATGCTTCCAGGATTACTGAGGTGGTTGCAAGCTTTCCATTTGCATGTTCAAATATAATTGGCACAGTTGGCATCTAGTCCTCTGCTTTGTGGCTTACTTAGTCCCATTAGTCTCTTTTGCTGTTGCTGGTCATTATTGTACTCAATAAAGTTTTTTTCATTCACTCATGGGGTGTGGGTATCGCTTGCTGACCAGCATTTATTGCCCATCCTTAATCACTTTCGAGAAGGTGAGCTGCCTTCTTGAATTGATGCAATCTATATGCTGTAGGTAGACTCGCAATGCCTTTAGGGAGGGAATTCCAGGATTTTTTAACCTTTGGCAGTGAGTGAACAGTATATAATTCCAAATCAGGATGGTAAGTGACTTGAGAGGAAACTTGCAGATGGTGATGTTCCTGTGTATCTGCTGCCCTTGTCTTTCTAATGAAAGTGATTGTGGGTTTGAATGGTGCTGCCTCAGGATCTTTGGTGAATTTCTGCCATGCTTCTTGTATATAGTACACATTGCTGCAACTGAGCAATGTGAAGGAAGTGGATGCTTGAGGATATAATGCCAATCAGTCAGGGGGCTGCTTTGTCCTTTGTGATGTTAAGTTTCTTGAGTGTGATTACAGCTACACTCATCCAGGCAAGTGAGAAATATTCCATCACCCTCCCGACTCGTGCCTTGGAGATGGTGGACAGGCTTTGAGGAGTCAGGAGGTGAGTTCATCTGAATCTCGATCTTTTTACAAAAAAAAACGTTAATATACAATTTGCCCTCCTAATTGCTTTCTGGAACTATCTGTCTACTCTCCTTGACAGGTATATAAGAACACCTAAATCCCTTTATGAATCCACGTTTCCCAAGATATCACCATTCTAATAATACTCTTCCTTTTTGTTTCTCACACCAAAGTGTCTAACTCGATTTTTAGCCAGCTTGTACTGCATCTTTCATGTGCTTGTTCACTCACTCAACATATCCAAATCAGCTTGAAGTCTCCTTGCATCCTTTTCACAAATCTCAATCCCACCTAGCTTTGTGTCGTCAGAACACTTGGAAATGTTGCATTTGGTTCCTTGCCACTGCCTGCCAATCAGTAAAAGATCCATTTACCCTCGTTCTGTTTTCTGTCTGTAAACCAATTCTTGATCCACTCCAATATATTACCGTCTATTCACATGTGCTTTAAATTTGCCCACTTTTGTGAAGGCAACACCAAAGTATGTGTTGAATTCCTCTGCCATTTCTTTCTTCTGCATTATAAACTCCCTGGGCTTCTGACTGCCAAGGATTTACATTTTTCTTTACTAATCTTCTTCTCTTTTCAAATTTATGTAAGCTTTTATTGTCAGTGTCAGTTACCTGCAATTTTACTTTCATACTCTATTATTCCACTCTTATTTAAACTTTTGTCCTCTTTTGATGAATTCTAAAATGCTCCCATTCTTCTTGCTGCTTTTTGTGATAATTTTATATGTCTCCATGTTGGATCTAATACTGTCCCCAATTTCTTTTGTAAGCCATGGTTGAGACACCTTTTTTGTTTTGTTTTTGCACCAGACAGGAATGAATAATTGTTGCAATTCCTGAAACTATTCTTTAAATATGAACCAGTGCCCAACCACTTCAACCCCTTTAGTGAGTATCTTCAATCCTTCCTTGCTAATTCACAACTGGTGCCATGACATTTATTTAGATTCAAGACTTTAGTTTCGGATTTAACTACTTCACTCTCCACCTTAATTAAGAATTTGATTATGTTGTGGTTCTCTTCCATAAGGGACCCGGCACTAGAACACTTAATTAATCTTTTCTCGTTGAACACATTGCACACATTATGTTGTACACATATTCAGAAAATCCACCTCTCCAAAACCATTGCCAGTTTGGTTTGTCCAATCTATGCATAAATTAAAATCAGTTGTTCTCTAAATCACGCATCTATGATATTTTGTTTATTCCTTTCTCTTACACCTCCAATACTGTTTGGAGGCCTCTAGACAACTTCAAACAATGTTTACCACCTCTTGGTATTTCTTATCTCTCTTTAATATCATGATTTTCCAAGCCAATATTCTTCCTCACTTTTACTTTGATTCATCCTTTACTAACAATGTTGCCCACCTACTTTCCTAATTGACTGTCATTTCTAAATAATGAACACCCTGGATATTCAGTTCTCAACTTCCATCACCTTGCAGCTAGGTATCTCTGATTGCAACTTTATCACAGCCATTTATATCTATTTGCACTGCAAATTCATCTACCTTATTGTGAATGATTGACACATTAAGACACAACGCCTTTGGACATTGTTTTTAACCTTATAAGGTATCTTAGTTTTATCTTTCACTGGGAACCCTTTTTTATAACCTTGTTTTTCTGCCTTCCACTTCTGCTTCTTACCTTTCTAGCTTCTGTTTCTATCTTTGTTTGTCCTTTCTGAATCTCCCAGCCCAGGTTCCCACCCCCCGCCATTCTAGTTTGAAGCCTCCCCCATAGCACAAGTGAACACACCCCTCCCACATTGAGTTGATTGGTCAGCAAATATATTAACACTGACCCCAGTTTCATATTTAAAATTAATTGGATGACCATTGCCTTGTATGTTCTGTGTAGTATCTGGTTCAGATGAGTTCCAAGGTGCCCTATCATCTATGTGTTCTATTGAAAGTATGGCTTGCTATTCTGAGTTTTCTTCCAATGTTTCTTATTGTAAGGTGTTAAACTCTTTATGTGCATTAGCATTATGAATTCTTTAGTGCAACAATTATTTTGGGTTGTTGTATATTCTATGGAAATCTCCTTCTTCCTCATAAAAATCGCATTGGCATGATAAAGTTTGACATTTTTTCTTTTTCTGTGTTTTTTTTACTGCACACCTAGACTAGTGAGTTCTAACAGCAAAGGATTTAAATAAGAGAAGAATTTCTAGAACAGAAATATAAAAATACAATAATGAATAGTTAGAGTGGATTTCAACAGGGAAAATCTTGCTTGACTAAACTTGAGGAGTCAGGAGGTGAATTATTTGCTCCAGAGTTCTCAGCGATTGACTTTTGTTAACAGTTGCAACAACAGGAAGTTATATTCAGATTCAGTTATACAGATTGTTTTGAGAAGTAACAGAGAGCGTAGTCAATGATAACGCAGTAAGTGGAATTTATCTGGATTTTCCAAAGGCATTCAATAAAATGCCGATACTAGATTGCTGAATAAAGAGACAGAGGCAAAGCAGATTGTTAACTAACTTCAAAACAAAAAAACAGAGTCCAATCAGATGCACTGTTGAGGTTCAGCAGAGTTAAATAATGGGGTTGTTAGCGATTTTGTGTAAGTGAAACTGAGGTGGATTAGGCATTTCAGGTGACCATTCACTCCAAATACCTTGGTACAACTGAAGAAGTGTTGGTGTCAAGGTTAGGTTGGTGGGCTGATTCAACATTTTGGTCTCATTCCAGTTACAGTGAGCAACAAACTGATTTGCTGAGCTGGGTGGGGCAAACAGAAGGAATGACAGACACCAAGTGAGTTGGGTTTTGATCCCATTTATGTTGACTGCTCAGCAGGGTAGAATATGGCGTTCTGAGCCACAGCTAGTGTTTCTAATTTCTGAGGAAGGAGTGTTAAGATATTCATCTAAACGAGGCATTTCATCTCTGTTGGAAAGGAGAAGGAAGGCATTGACAGTATTTTGGGTGCAGTCCTATTCAGGAATTTCTGTAGGTTTGGAGGATTGGCTTTTGTATCAAGTTTTCAGATGTTTTCTTATGGGACGTGTGTTATTCTGTGCTACCAGGATTTATGCTTCTGGCAAGAGCTGAGTAGAGACCTAATTTAACTTTTACTCTCTAACTGGTAGTTGGGATTAAGAAGAGTTGCAAAAGCTTTTGTTTTGGGTTGGACAGTTAATTGGTCAGTGATGTTGGTGAGTTGTTAGCCAGTTGCCGTATGTGCTCATTGAATGTGTGGGGGGGTGATGGATTCTCCTCGGTGGTGGAAGTTTCCAAGAATCAATTTACTGAAGCTTGCACACTTAACAGCAACAGTATTGTTCCCATTTCATTGATTGAAACGGTGGAAGTTCTGTGTCAATTCCCACAGTATAACTTTAAAGGAGTGTTGCAGTAGCTTTCCATATGGCAGGAACTTTGGCAGTCAGTTGTGTTCAATAATAAATCCAGAATTGCTTGTTCCTCTGGATTTTGCATTGTTTTAACTCTACATCTCAGAAAGAAAAAAAAACTGTTATAATGAATTAAACTTTGAAAAGCATTTCTGGACCTCCATTTTAATGTATACATGGTAGGTTTTGCCAGTTTTACTGATCTTTCCTTCTGGGCTAGTAGCTGTCTTGAAGAATTGACTCTTATGAAGCATTGTCATCAAGACTTATGATTGTGTTTTGCAAAATAACAGTAATAAATCAGAACATTCTTGTAAAGAGGTCTCAGACAGTCAACCATCATGTTTCTTGAGCTGCTCCTATAGCCAAGCTTGTTGCATTGTGTTTTTTTTCAAATGTATATTTGTGTATTTTTTTCACAGGACATGAGTGTCACTGATTAAGATAGCATTTATTGTCCATCACTATTTGCCCTAGTGAAGGTGGTGATGATCACCTTCTTGAACTGCTGTACTCCATGTGGTGTCGGTGCACCTTTAATGCTGTTAAGGAGGGAGTTCCATGATTTTGACTCAGAGACAGTGAAATCATATAGCTCCAAGTCAGGATGATGCATGACTTGGAGGGGACATTGCTGATGTGCATCTGTTTCCCTTGTCTTTCTCGGTGATGGGGGTCGCTAACTTGGAAGATGCTGGTAAAAGGCTCTTGATGAGCTGCTGCAATGCTTGTTGTGAATGGTACACACTTCTCTCACAGTGCACTGGCATTGGAGAGAGTCAGTGGATGGAGTAGTGATCGAGCTGATCTGTTTTCTCCTCAATTGTTTCAAGCTTCTTGAGTGTTATTGGGGTTGCATCCATCAAGAGAAGTGTAGGTAAACCATCATACTCGATGGTGCACAGGTACTGAGAAATTAGGAGGTAAATTATTTACCACAGGGTTCGCAGCTACTGACCTGTGTTAATAATAACAGGAAATTATACTCAGCTAGAATCTTTAATGTAATAAAATATTTCCAGTTGCTTTACAAGAGCATTATAAAACAAGGCATAACATTAGCTCACATAAGGGGAATGTTATTCCAGAATGTTAGTCAAGCAGATAGGTTTTAAGGAGAGTCTTAAGGAAGAGAGTGAGGTTGAAGTGGAATGGTGTAGGAAGCATATTCCAGACTTTTGGGGTCTGGGCAACTGAAGGCAAAATCCATAAACATGAAGCAAGTAAAACTGGAATGCAGATATCTTAGATAGTTGTAAGGCTGAAGGAGTTTAGAAAGTTTGTAAAAAACAAGGACATGGAAGGATTGAAAACAAAGGATGAGAATTTTAAAATCAAAATCTAGGTCTTTAAAAGGAGTAGCTGCTCAAAATTCCTTAGATTGTCCAATTAGATGATAAAATAACAACTTTTTTAAATTAGACTCCCTAAGTTTGGAAACAGGCCCTTTGGCCCAATAAGTCCACACCATCATTCCAAAGAGTAATGCACACAGATCCATTCTCCTACATTTACCCCTGACTAACACGGAGGAGAAAGTGAGGACTGCAGATGCTGGAACAACTTCTCTTTCCAATCCTCCCACTTCCCCCCAACCAAAGGAGTAGCCATGGACACCCACATGGGCCCCAGCTATGCCTGCCTCGTCGTCGGATATGTGGAATAGTCCATCTTCCGCAGCTACATTGGCACCACCCCCCACCTTTTCCTCCGTTAGATCGATGATTGTATCGGCGCTACCTCGTGCTCCCACGAGGAGGTTGAACAGTTCATCCACTTTACTAACACCTTCCACCCCGACCTCAAATTTACCTGGACAGTCTCAGACTCCTCCCTCCCCTTCCTGGACCTCTCTATTTCGATCTCGGGCGACCGACTCAACACGGACATTTACTATAAACTGACTGACTCCCACAGCTACCTAGATTACACCTCCTCCCACCCTGCCCCTGTAAAAACGCCATCCCATATTCCCAATTCCTTCGCTTACACTGCATCTGCTCCCAGGAGGACCAATTCCAATACCGAACAACCCAGATGGCCTCCTTCTTCAAAGATCACAATTTCCCCTCAGACGTGGTTGACAATGCTCTCCACCGCATTTCCTCCACTTCCCGCTCCTCCGCCCTTGAATCCCACCCCTCCAAACGCCACCAGGACAGAACCCCACTGGTCCTCACCTACCACCCCACCAACCGGTAAGTGTTACATTTGACTACTTTATAGGAAAATAATTATGTTGTTTTGCTCAAAATTAAGAATTGTGTATAAAAATAGGCATGTCTTGTTTTAACAAGTCAGGCCACAATTGGTATATAGTGACAAGCTTTGGTCCCCTTGTCTAAAGATACACTGGCATTGCATACAGTCCAGAGGTTAATTAGATTAGATTCCCTACAGTGTGGAAACAGGCCCTTCGGCTCAACAAGTCCACACTGACCTTCCAGGAGAAAGTGAGGACTGCAGATGCTGGAGATGAGAGCTGAAAAGTGTTGCTGGAAAAGCGCAGCAGGTCAGGCAGCATCGACGTTTTAGGCATAAGCCCTTCTTCAGGAGGGTGTGTGCCAAGCAGGCTAAGATAAAAGGTAGGGAGAAGGGACTTGGGGGAGGGGCGTTAGGAATGCGATAAGTGGAAGGAGATTAAGGTGAGGGTCATAGGCCGGAGAGGGGGTGGGCGCGGAGAGGTCAGGAAGAAGATTGCAGGACAAGAAGACACCTTCCCCCCACCCCCTCTCCGGCCTATCACCCTCACCTTAACCTCCTTCCACCTATCGTATTCCCAACGTCCCTCCCCCAAGTCCCTCCTCCCTACCTTTTATCATAGCCTGCTTGGCATACCTTCCTCATTCCTGAAGAAGGGCTTATGCCCGAAATGTTGATTCTCTTGCTCCCTGACTAACACACCTAACACTATGGATAATTTAGCATGGCCAATTCACCTGAAGTGCACATCTTTGGATTGTGGGAGGAAACCAGAGCAGACCCACACAGACACAGGGAGAATGTGTAAACGCCACACAGAGAGTCGCTCAAGGCAGGAGTTGAACCCCGGTCCCTGGTGCTGTGAGGTAGCAGTGCTAACCACTGAGCCAGCATGCTACCCCAACATGCTTTGTCTACCCAAAACAGGAGGAAAAAGAAAGGAGACAACTATAGGCTAATTATCTTAGCATTGGTCATAGGGGAATGCTGGATTTCCCTTTTGAGGAGGTTACAGTGGATCACTTAGAAAATTTCAGTGCAACCAGGCAGAATAAAAATGGTGTCATGAAAGAGGAATGATGTTTGATTAATTAGTTGGAGGAAGTGACAAGCAATGTGAATAAAACAGAACTAGTGGATCTGCAATACTTAGTTTTCCAGAAGGCATTTAAAAAGGGATCACATCAAAGACTGTGACACAAAGTAAGAGCTCATAGAATAACAGCTAAAATAATATTGTGGTTAGAGGATTGGTTAGCTAATGGGAAACAGAGAATAGGTACAGATGGGCCACTTTGATTTTGTAGGCTGTGTCAAGCAGATTACTGCAAGAACGAATGCAGGATCCTATACAGAGTTAGATAGAATCACACAATCAACATGATGCAGGAGGCCATTTAGTTTATCATGTCTGCATTAGTTCTGAACTTTGTCGCCTTTTCCCCATAACCTTGCACATTGTTGCTTTGTAAATAATTATTCAATGCCGCACGAATTTTCAGTTGAACCTGCTTACACCAGACCTCTTGGTTGCAAATTCTAAGACTAAGCCATTTACTGTCTGAAAAAGGTTTTCCTCACCTCACATCTGATCTTTAAATATTTTAAAACCATACATACTGGTTCTTAAAAAACAGGAACAGTTTCTCCTGACCTCCTCTGTCCAGATTCCTCATAACTTTAAAGACTTCTACTAAATCTCTTCTCAGCTTTTTTTTCTCCAATGAGAACAATCCCAACTTGGAACTATTAATGAATCCTAGAACATTAAATGCTTTATTAACAACTCTACCTTCCTGTTCAGCCACTTAATGACTTATGTACAGATACATATGGGTCTATCTGCTCTTGCACACCCTTTAGCATTGTGCCCTTTATTTTATACTGTCTCTCCATGCTCTTTCTCCATATTGAACTTCACCTGCTAACTCAACTGCCCACTTCATCAACTTGTTAATGCTGTTCTACACAGCTCTCTTCACAGTTTGCACTTTTTCCAAATGTTGTGTTATCCACAGAAACAATTCTTCCAAGTTTGTGCCATCCACATTAATTTTACATCAATGACTTGGACAAAAGAGCAAAATGTATGTTGCCAAATTTGCTGAAGACACAAAGATAGGCAGGAAAAATATCAACCACCTTACCTAGCTGTCACTCTACCCTCTTATTCACTTCTTCCCTTGTATCTATTCACTTCCCTCAATTACCCACAGTCAATCTTAAGAAATCACTAAATAACATTGAATGCTAAAATAAATAAGAAAGTTACAATTCTAATTACAATTAAAATTATTAAGTAATAATGAGGTTAAATATTTGAAAGATTTTTTAAAAATCATTACATTTATGCTTAATCAATAAACAGAAGGCTAAATATTTAATTGGCGCAGAAAGTAAATGAAATGGTACTTATTACCTTGAGAAGTTTTAGTAAACGTACCTCTCAGTATATGTTTTTATGGTATTTACTGCTGCCATTTGGGGCATTTCCATCTCCTCTGTTATCATGGGGTGTTCCATCATCTCCCCCCTTGTGCTACAACAGACTTCAATGGAGGCATCCAACACAGAAATATAACTGGACATTTTTTGATCTTCTTTTGAAGTTCTATGTCTAGGATTTGGGCTTATGTTTTCTATATGGGCAAGTTCAGGATTGCTGAGGCAATTACGGTGTCAGTTGGGTGTTACATGTTGGGGGTGTGTGCATTGGTGTCAAACCAAGGGTGTATATTTTTAATTGTTAGCAACTTCTGGCAGGCAAGTAAATGTTAGAGATTTAATTTCAATTAAATTCTTGTCAACTGAATTTCCACATGTTCTAACATGGAGCTGATGGATAAATCCACTGCGACGAGGACATGAGCAACACAACTTGAACAGCATTCAGATTTGGATTGATAAATGACAAATAACAACTGTGCAAGAGCCAGACCATGACTAACTCCGAAAAGACAGAATCTAACCATTTCCTTTAACATTCAATCGCATTGTAATTATGAGATTCTCCAATCTTCTAACATCCTGAGAGGAATTGCCAATTATAAGAAATATAATTGCACCAGTCATATAAATACTGTGTTCAAGAACAGATCAGAGGCTGCATTTTCTGGAGTGACTCTCCTCATGTCTCTCCAAATCTTGTACATGTCCATAAGAGCATAAAACATAGGAGCAGAAGTATCGAGACATTGGCGGATCTGATAATCCTCAACTCCACCTTTGTGCCTTTTCTCCTTAATACTTGATTCTATAGCTGATTAAAAATCTGTCTATCTCAGCCTTTAATATATTTAATGACCCAGCTTTTGCGGTAATGAATTCCACAGATTCACTAGCCTCAGAGAGAAAACTTTTCTGTCATCTCTGTCTTAAATGGGTGACCATTTTCTCTGAGATTTTGCTCTCTGGTCCTAGACTTTCTGAAAAGGGGAAACAATGTTTCCATATCTACCTTGTCAAGTCTCAAGAACATAGTATGTTTCAATAACGTTGTTTTTCATTCTTCTAGACTCCAATCAGTATAGACCCAACTTACTCAACCTCTCCTTATAAGACAGTCCACCCATCCCTGGGACCAATCCAGTGAATCTTCTCTGGATTGCTTCCAAAATCAGTTTAGGTTTCCCTAGATATGGAGCTAAAACTGTTCACTGTTCCAGCTATGGTCTAAGATATTGCTTAGTTTTATCAAATTTTTTTATTGTCCAACCTCTTTGAAATAAAGGCCAATATTTGGCTTCTCTATTGCCTGCTGACATTGGATGCTAACTTTTTGTGATTTATAGGGGAATGTGTCTGTGCAGCAGCATTCTGCTATCTTTCTCTAATTTAAAACAAAATCATTCGCAGGATGCAGATGTTGTTGGCTAGGTCTAGCAATTATTGCCCAGGGAAGCAGATAAGAGTTAACCACACTGCAGTAATCTGCAGTCATGTGTCAGCAGAGATGAGATAAGGGTGGCTGATTTGGTGCCTTAAAGGACCTTGGTAAATCAGATGTATTTTATGAAAATTGATACTAATATGGCTGCCATTAGATTAGCTTTTTATTCTAGATTTCTTTGAATTCAAATTTCACCATCGACCATTGTGGAATTCAACCCTATGTCCCCGGATCATTGGCCTAGGCTTTTAGATTGCATATCTAGTGACATTACCACGACTTCATTACCTCTCCAATAAATTTAAATAAAATTCAGCTCTTCTATTCTTCCTGCCAAAGTGCATAAACTCACATTTTCCCAAATTAGATTAGATTAGATTAGATTTAGATTAGATTAGATTACATTACAGTGTGGAAACAGGCCCTTCGGCCCAACAAGTCCACACCGACCCGCTGAAGTGCAACCCACCCATACCCCTACATTTTACTCCTTACCTAACACTACGGGCAATTTAGCATGGCCAATTCACCTGACCTGCACAACTTTGGACTGTGGGAGGAAACCGGAGCACCCGGAGGAAACCCACGCAGACACGGGGAGAACGTGCAAACTCCACACAGTCAGTCACCTGAGGCGGGAATTGAACCCGGGTCTCTGGCGCTGTGAGGCAGCAGTGCTAACCACTGTGCCACCGTGCCGCCCATTATGTTCCATTTGCCAGGTTTTTGCCCATTCACTTAACCTGTTCATATCCCTCGGCAGACTCTCTGTGTTGTCCTCACCACTTGCCTTTTTATGTTATCCACAAACTTGGCTATAGGACATTCACTTTTTAAATCTAAGTCATTAATATATATTGTAAATAATTGTGGACCCAGCACTGGTCCTGAATGGTGCTACACTAGTTACAGGTTGCCATCCTGAAAAAGCACCCTTATCCCAACTCTGTATTCTGTTAGTTAGGTGATCCTCCATCTATGCTAAATACCACCTCCAACACCATGGGCCCTTACCTTATTAAGTAGCACAACATGTGGCACTTTATTAAACACTTTCTGAAAATAAAAATATATTACATGCAGTGCTTCAACTTTATCCCTTCTGCTTGTTACCTCCTCGAAGAATTCTAGTAAATTTGTCACGTACAATTTCCCCTTCATGAAGCCAGGCTTCTCCGATTGATCATATTTCTAAATGCTCTGCCATTAAATTGTTTTTTAATAGACTATAACATTTTCCCAATAATGGACGATAAGCTAATTACAGTTGCCTGCTATTTTCAATCTCCTTCCCTTTATAAATAATGGTGCATCTTCAGCAATTTTCCAGTCCTCTGGGACTTTTCCAGAATCTAAAGGCTCTTGAAAAGATTATTACAAGTGCATCAATTATTTCTGTAGCTACTTTTTTCTGTAACTCATCCGAGGATGCATCCAAACAGGTCCAGGGGAATTGAAACAATGTTGACTTTCCATGAATAAGTGCAGTTTCTACGGTCAAGAAGCATCCAGGTCAAAGCAGTCAATTGATTGATACCATCCACTATTTTAAATATTTGTTCCCTCCACCTCAGAAGCACAGTCTCAGCAGTGTGTACCATCCACTGCAGTAATTCACCAAGGCTCCTTTAAACAGAACCTTTTGAACCATGACCTCTAACACTAGAAGGACAAGGGCAAAAAATACATGAGAACACAACAATGTGCAACTTGCCTTCTAAGTTAAGCAATGTCCTAGCCTTCATTCACCTTCACTCACCATTGCTGGGTCAAAATCCTGGAAGTCCCTTCCTAATACACTTTTGGCGTATTTAACCCACAAGGACTACTGCAGTTCAGGAAACCACCTTCTCAAGACTAAATTGGGATGGGCAATAAATGCTGGCCATTCTATGCTGCTGGGTTGATTTGGTGGAAAATATACAATTTCCCCTTAAATTGTGACATAACACTTCAGCATTACTGGGATTCTATGTCCTGATACATAATAAGTGTCGTCACTGATGAACTTCAGCATCCATCAATTCCAGATATGCAAAAATGGATGAGTGATGTGGATAATTTTAACTGGCCTTCCTCTCAGTTCCGACTAAAACATCATATTGAGATTGTCCCTTAAATTCTTTGAGATGTAAACATGAGAAGGGAAATTGGAAACAGAGTCAACTCTAATTCACTCATTTAGCCATATAAACATTGGGACAAACAGAGTGGAGGATAATGAAAGGAAATCTCATTGGATAAATTGTCAACTTTTGCTGTTGCACACACAATTCATTCTCTTGAATCTGGTGCAGATTGAATGATCAATTGTCCAATATACTCCCTACCCTGTGGAAGGCTGACAGTCTAGTGTTGGCTTCTGGAAGGTTGCAGAAAGTTTAGAAGGGGGTCTCACATATGTCTTAAGACACTGCCAAGATGATAGAGGGAGAAGCAGGCTTGAGGATGTGAGCAGCACCATCAAGACCAAGGTGTAGAATCAAGGCATTATATTCACTTTGCCCAACATCTTCAAAATGACTGCACATTTCTGAACAGGGCGGTTTTGGAATGCTAGCACTCTTTTGGAGGAACAGCATCTATTTAAAGATGACACGGGTGCCAAGGATGTTAGTGTTTTGAGGAAGTGATGAGTTATGCTGGGAACAGCACTTGGGAGAATAGGGCTAGAGTCAGTGAGATGGCACCGTAGGGACCAGTGGATGGTTAATAAGACAGTTTTATAAGAGGCATTAAGAAAACTCACCCAGCCTCGTGGAAAGCAACCATCTGTGAAACTCAACAAAACTGACACTCAGCCAAATGAACGGCAGATGCAGTTTGGGTTTCTCATATGCATCTGTGAAGGTGTTGCAGGTGGAAGAGATGGACATTGAGGAGAACCCTCATGACAGAGCAGTAAACATAGCTTGGAGGGAGGAGCAGGAACAGTTTGTACAATGTCCACTACACCAGCAAATGTGAGATATTCCTGAAAGGTCCAAAGACTTTGAGTGGTTAAGTTATGCCAATTCTCTGCTAGCAACATTCATCTTCCAACTCTCATATTCTTTCATTCACAATCTCGGAGTCAGGAAAACCCATTTATTTAAAGAGTCAGTGAGTGCCACAAGGATTGGTGCTGGGTCTTCTACTTTTTGTCATTTATATAAATGATTTGGATGCGAGCATAAGAGGTATAGTAGTAAGTTTGCAGATGACACCAAAATTGGAGGTGTAGTGGACAGCAAAGGTTACCTCAGATTACAACAGGATCTGGACCAAATGGGCCAATATGCTGAGAAGTGGTAGATGGTGTTTAATTTAGATAAATGTGAGGTGCTGCATTTTGGGAAAGGAAATCTTAGCAGGACTTATACACTTAATGGTAAGGTCCTCGGAAGTGTTGCAGAACAAAGAGACCTTGGAGTGCAGGTTCATAGCTCCTTGAAAGTGAAGCCGCAGGTAGATAGGATAGTGAAGAAGGCATTTGGTCTGATTTCCTTTTTTGGTCAGAGTATTGAGTACAGGAGTTAGGAAGTCATGTTGCGGCTGTACAGGACATTGGTTAGGCCACTGTTGGAATATTGCGTGCAGTTTTGATCTCCTTCCTATCAGAAAGATGTTGTGAAACTTGAAAGGGTTCAGAAAAGATTTACAAGGATGTTGCCAGGGTTGGAGGATTTGAGCCATAGGGAGAGGCTGGTGCTGTTTTCCCTGGAGCGTCAGAAGTTGAGGGGTTACCTTTTAGAGGTTTACAAAATTATGAGGGGGGCATGGATAGGATAAATAGACAAAATCTTTTCCCTGGAGTCAGAGAGTCCAGAACTAGAGGGAATAGGTTTAGGGTGAGAGGGGAAAGATATAAAAGAGACCTAAGGGACAACTTTTTCACGCAGAGGGTGGTACGTGTATGGAATGAGCTGCCAGAGGAAGTGGTGGAGGCTGGTACAATTGCAACATTTAAGAGGCATTTGGATGGGTATATGAATAAGAAGGGTTTGGAGGGATATGGGCCGGGTGCTGGTAGGTGGGACTAGATTGGGTTGGGATATCTGGTCGGCATGGACGGGTTGGACCAAAGGATCTGTTTCCATGCTGTACATCTCTATGACTCTGTGACTCTATGTGAGTATTGGGATATGAACATATCAAACCAAATAAAGTTCCTTCAAATGGTCCCTTTTTGAAAAATTCATAATAAACTTCAAATAACAATTTAGGTAAAACATCTGCACTCATTAATAGAGCACCTTTAATGTAATAAAACATCCCAAGGCATTTCACAGGAGCATTATAAAGGAAGTGGCCACCAAGTCACACATGAGGGCAGACGGATAAAAAAGAGCACATTAAAGGAAGGAACAGAGATAGAAAGCTGGAAATAATATTTTATAATCGTAGCATTTCTTGAGCAAGAGCTAATGATATGGTTGATAGTCTAAACAGAGTTCATTGCAAGTAAGGACACAGGCTGCAGAGGTTTGGATAACCTAATGTTTAAAATGTAGGAAGCCAGCTTGGAGTGCATTGGAGTAGTTAACTCTGCAGTTAAGGTTTAAATGAGGCCTGCAGCAGTATATAAACTGGGGAATGGCTGAAGACAGACAATGTCACTGAGGTAAAAGTAGACAGTCTTAATAATAGCATGCTTATGTGATCAGAGGGTTATTTTAAGATCAAACTTAACACTATGGCCTTCAGTATTCTAATTTAAATGTAGACAGGGAGAAAACAATGACTGCAGATGGTGGATGTTGCCTGAACTGCTGTGCTCTTCCAGCACCACTAATCCAGAAGTAGACAGGGAGAAGACCGGGATAAGTTGCAGGGAAACAGAATTTGGGCTGGGGAACCAAATGTAATGAATTGTTATATATTAAAAGAAAGTAATCTTCCTGGATAAAAATTTAAAACAAATGGTTTGATTATTGATTATGTGTCACTAGCCTATGAGTAAATCTTTTTTTTGTCAACATTTAAGGTGTACAGAAAGCAAGTGTCTTTGGCAAGAACCCTTTTGGTTATTGGCTGAGCTTTTTATGAAGTAATCACGATTTTCATGAAAGATTGATACGCGTAGTGCATATGCCTCCAATTTAATGGGATTATCAAGTGTTATTTCCAAATACTTGGACAGTCTATCACAGGCCATACTTCCTTTCTACATGTGAGCCATCACTTCCTTAATGGTTGTTGAGTTGTCAAATAGGACACTAGCTTGACTGAACTCTTGAGAGCTCATTTAAAAGAGTTTGGACACGCAAATCAACAATATAAATAACAGAAGTTAATAAGCTACTTTTAAAACAAGCCGGATTTGATGAGCCAAATCAAGTCAACAGACCTTGAAAAATGCAAGTGAGTCCTGGATGGATTAGTCCACCCCCATTTCTAAGAGATCCCTTTTTTTTGTCAACAAGGGAAAGGGGGCAGAGCATGACTCACACAGGAAGAAAAGTCCAAATTTAGCAGGACTTTTTGAACTCAGACCTGAGGTTCAAACAGGCCCCAATTTGGTTATGTTAAGAGCTTTAACCCACAGTGTAAGTGTTGCTACTTGTGGAATAGACATAAATGCTCTTGATAAGGAAAATACCTTCTCTATTTATCCTACCCAGGCCCCTCATGATTTATAAACCTCTATAATGTCACCCCTCAGCCTCTGATGCTCCAGGGAAAACAATCCCAGCCCATTCAGCCTCTCCTTATAACCCAAACGCTCTAACCCTGGCAACATCCTTGTAAATCTTTACTGAACTCTTTCTCATTTCACAGCACCAGGGACCCAGGTTCGATTCCAGCCTTGGGCGTCTGTCTGTGTGGAGTTTGCACATTCTCCCCGTGTCTGCGTGGGTTTCCTCCGGGTGCTCCGGTTTCCTCCCACAATCCAAAGATGTGCAGGTCAGGTGAATTGGCCACATAAATTGCCCATAGTATTAGGTGCATTAGTCAGGGGGAAATGGGTCTGGGTGGGTTACTCTTCAGAAGGGCCTGTTTCCGCACTGTAGGGAATCTAGTAGAGGGTCTAGAATTGCATGTAATACTCTAAAAAATGTATTCTGGGTAATCTAAGATGGAGGGTGGGAAAAATTTATGACTGGAAGAACTGCTTTTTTTTGAGGTACTTTCAGTGTTGGAGCTGGTTTCCTTGAATTTGACGAGCACTAATTACTGTTTTGTAAGCTGTTTCATTGTCTTGATAAAAAAGAGATCAAAACAGCGGCACTTCTGAAAAAAAAGAGGAAGGGAGACAAAGGCACTGACCACATGGTGGGAAATGTATCGACAGAGAAATGGGCCTGCACAGCTGTCTGACCCGGCACAGCTGTCTGACCCGGCACAGCTGTCTGACCCGGCACAGCTGTCTGACCCAGCACAGCTGTCTGACCCAGCACAGCTGTCTGACCCTGCACAGCTGTCTGACCCTGCACAGCTGTCTGACCCAGCACAGCTGTCTGACCCGGCACAGCTGTCTGACCCAGCACAGCTACTGCCTCTGCTATTTGATTTCAAGTATGTCTGGACATGGAAGTTAATTTAAGAAAAGTAAACAAATAGCGAAATTCACAGTTGACCTTGAAAAAACCCATGTGAGGAGATCACAGCAGGGGAGCAGCTAAATAGTGAGTTTTTTTGTAAATCTACAATAGTGAGTAGGATGGGTTCTTTTTTGACTTTTTTTTATTGAGATCTGTCTGTTCTAGCAGTCTTAGTAGTTGTTTGATGACCTTTCACTAAGGGATTTTATGAATGCTTTCTTGATTTCCACAATCGATAACCTTCACAATGGATGTAAGGGGGTTCTAAGTTCATAGTGTGACTCTTAGCTTAAAGAGACAGTTTTAAAATTAGGAAAATGAACTTCTTAGAAGTGTTTTTAATGAAATGATCCATTTGTGATGTAAAAGGTTTAATTGACCTTTCACGAATAGGAGGCTTCCATAAAAACAATGTAGTGAGGAATGTTCTAGATATTTAGAACTTTATTTTATTTCATTTTCCACATAATTTGTGGGGTCTGCCCATGTTGGATATTATATGAGTTGGCAACGAGAGTATAAGTATTTATGAAGGTCAGGAATTGAAATGGAGGGTCAAAGTGCGTCAGTTAGCTTAATTGGCTGGTCTCAAATGCAGAGTGCTGCCATCAATGTGGGTTCAATTCCCACACCAGTTGATGTTATCAAGAAGGTCCTGCCTTCTTAACTTCTCCGCTCACCTGAGGCATAGTGCCCCTCAGGTTTAAACAACCACAGTTGTCTCTTTCTAATGAGGGAGTGGAATTATTGTGATCTTACAGTAAGTGGTTAAGGGAGTGATAACTGTCATTGGAGAATTTTGTCTTATAAGCTCATTTACCATCGGAGATGTAAAAGGTAAGATTATTCAAAATAATCATTTATATCCATTTATCTTCAGAAGATTTCCTTACCATGTTGCTACTGGAAAAAAATATTTTAGGATCTTTTGGTGAGTGGTAACATGCCTACAATGTTACAATATAATTGACAAAGCCATGGAGAACTGAGGTTCAGGCCTCAGCCACTCCTGTTGCTGTCTACTTCCTGCTCACTACAGGGAGTAAACGTTGGATCTGACAGGACACAATGTTCCAGATGACTTTTTTTGATTCAGAAATTTCCCTACTTGAGCTCACTAACTTATGAGCAGAAATTTGGCCATAGAGTGCAAAAGCAAAAATGAAATGACATATTTGTATAAATCATTGGCTAAGATACAGTTAGACGGTCATGTCTGTACTTGGCAAGGTGAGCGGGATAGTGAAAGCACGGTGGGCGGCACGGTGGCACAGTGGTTAGCACTGTTGCCTCACAGCGCCAGAGACCCGGGTTCACTTCCCGCCTCAGGCGACTGACTGTGTGGAGTTTGCACGTTCTCCCCGTGTCTGCGTGGGTTTCCTCCGGGTGCTCCGGTTTCCTTCGGCGGGTCGGTGTGGACTTGTTGGGCCGAAGGGCCTGTTTCCACACTGTAATGTAATCTAATCTAATGTAATCTAATGTAATCAAAGAAAGAATTCACCACAATTTCATTTGGGATGAGAGGTTCTCGGTGTGAAAATGGGTTAGAGAAATCACTATGCTTTACAATAGAACTCATTTTAAGAGGAGAGATTTACCAGAGGTTATTGAAATCTGAAAGAGTTTGGTGAAGTAAACAATGAATATTGCCACTAGATGAATGGCTGTTTACCATGGAGTATAACATTAATATCATCACTGAAGGAGTGGAATGATGGATTAATGAGGACACTTCCCCAGACCAAAATGAATAGTAGAAGCAGAATCTACTTAACGTATAAACATTTGAAAAGAAAAGCAAGTTTTTGGGGAAAAAACAGGAGAAAGCAATTAAGTGGCAATCTTTCCCAAACCTAGCAACTGAATATCAAACATTTGACTTGGCTATTCTTGATTCTTAACAGCAGAAATCATTTGTCCAGTAAATGAGGATGATTATGAGGTTTTGAAGACTTCAAGGCTGATGAATAGTGTATAAGTGGAAGAATGGAAGAAGGTAGGCGAAAAATGAAATATCTGTCAAATTGATTACACTGTCTATATGGAATTTTCCTGCTATGTGGTCCTGAATTTCTATCGCAAAACTTCTGACAAACATTGATTTTGCTCTTCTTTTCATATACATGTTGCTGTGGAACTTGTGAATCATGGCTGGAGAAAATAAGTTATTCTGCCTTTGCACTTTCCAACTGAATTTAAATGCAAATTATGTCTTGCAAAAGCGCTAACAGTGTATCTCTGTTATTCACTGACACCACATGGGAATCAATCATCGTGTTCTTTTGTGGTCATGCAATGCAACAGCAGGGAATATCACAAATGCAAAGGAAAATCCTTACTGTGGTCTTGGTCAGGCAAATACATTCCATCTGATTTTGTTACGATTTCTGCCATTTCCTGGATCTGAGAGCTTTATTTTGTTTTGAACAAGTGATTGAGAGGTCACGTTTATTTATCAAACAAAAACCTGGTGAGCCTTGGAACAAGTCTAGGCAACCCATAGACTATCTGCCTAAAAGTACTGATTAATCTTATTATCCCAGCATTATAACTTAAAATACATGAGAAATAACTACTCCTTGCTTAACCTTTATTGCTATCCATTCTCCCTCCCCCACTGCTATGTGCAACCACAGCAATCCAATAAGTACATTAATGTTTTCTTGGAAGCTGCTCAGGTTGCATAGCATCTCATGAGGTCAGTGTAGCTCATACTTTTTCATACAAAATGCTAAGAGGTTCCATTTTGCATGCAGAGTATATCGGGACCTGGGTCAAATAACTTTCCAATGACATATTACGAACTTGCCCCAATGCTTTTGATTAACATAAGATTAACACATTTACTACTTCTTCATGGAATGGAATAGTTTTGAACACTGTCAGCCATGGTATACCATTTATTTGACCATAAAGAAATATAAAGGTCATGCACATTGTTCCTCTTGTAAATTTAATAATTATATTATTAAACGCTGATTTTAAAACAGAATGTATTTAAGAATTTAGAATTTCATTATCTGGATCAGATTAATTTGTTATTTTGAAGACAGTTTTCTGGTTAGGAAATTACATATTTCTTAATAGAGTGGACATCAGAGAAGCGATGATAGTGCATCAATTGGACACAAAAGGAAAAACAAGAAGAAAATTAGTGGCTTTCTTTTCACAAGACTGGTAATGGAAATCTAAACCTCAATATCAAGTTTCAGCATCATTTTGTTTTGATTATGGCAGAACCATTGCCTCAAGCCTTTGGAAATGGTCCAAAGGCACTAATTAACAATGTAAAAGCAGCCTACCGTGGGTAGTAGGGATCTGAATTCAAAGCACAAAATGCTGGAAATACTCAGTAGGCTTGCGCAGTCTATGGACATATAAACAGCGTTAACAGACTGAAGTTTTCAGATGACCTGAAGATCATCGTCAGGACCAGAGGCAGGAGGTGATCCTGCCTTGACATGTGATAGAACCCTTAGGCCAGTATTCACCAACAATGAGTTATTTACTAGGGCTGCCATAAAGAAGATTGATATGGGCAGAGCGGTGGACGTGATCTATATGTACTTCAGTAAGGCGTTCGACAAGGTTCCCCATGGGAGACTGGTTAGCAAGGTTAGATCTCATGGAATACAGGGAGAACTAGCCATTTGGATACAGAACTGGCTCAAAGGTAGAAGACAGAGGGTGATGGTGGAGGGTTGTTTTTCAGACAAGAATTCTGTGACCAGTGGAGTGCCACAAGGATCGGTGCTGGGTCCACTACTTTTTGTCATTTACATAAATTATTTGAATGCGAGCATAAGAGGTACAGTTAGAAAGTTTGCAGATGACACCAAAATTGGAGGTGTAGTGGACAGCAAAGAGGGTTACCTCAGATTACAACAGGATTGTGACCAGATGGGCCAATGGGCGGGGAACTGGCAGATGGAGTTTAATTCAGATAAATGCAAGATGCTGCATTTTGGGAAAGCAAATTTTAGCAGGACTTATACACCTATTGGTAAGGTCCTCGGGAGTGTTGCTGAACAAAGAGACCTTGAAATGCAGGTTCATAGCGCCTTGAAAGTGGAGTCACAGGTACATAGGATAGTGAAGAAGATGTTTGGTATGCTTTCCTTTATTGGTCAGAGTATTGAGAACAGGAGTTGGGAGGTTATGTTGCGGCTGTACAGGGCTTCGGTGAGGCCATTTTTGGAATATTGCATGAAATTCTGATGTTGTGAAACTTGAAAGATTTTGGAAAAGATTTACAAGGATGTTGCCAGGGTTGGAAGATTTGAGCTATAGGGAGAGGTTGAATAGGCTGGGGCTGTTTGCTCTGGAGCATCAGAGGCTGAGGGGTGACCTTATAGAGGTTTATAAAATCATGAGGGGCATAGATAGGATAAATAGACAAAGTCTTTTCTCTGGCGTGCGAGAGTCCAGAACTAGATGGCTTGGTTTAGGGTGAGAAGGGAAAGATACAAAAGCGACCTAAGGAGCAACATGTGGATTCCTCTGTAGCCTCAGACCAAAGTCATCAGTCTTGTCCTTGGCCACAACCCAGTTAAACTGCCTCCTGCTCCCACTGTCTTACTTTCCCTCTATATTAGTATAGGTATGTGAATCCCCATTGAGAACAGGCAAACCCTTCTGTTTTATTCTCTTCCCTTTAACACATGATCATGTAGAATACAATAATCAGTCACTTTAATCCATTCACAAGTTATCACAGGACATCAACATTCATCGTGTTTAGTAAATTCATAATTGCCTACCTTAAACTATGTAATGACAGTCGACCATGTGACTGGTAAACATTTTATTTAATGCCAAAAAAAATCCTGTCCTTGTGTGTAGGGCAGAGATTCGTGGAGAAATGTCACAACAAGTTGCACACGGCTACTTTTGGGTACATTGAGAATCTCTTGCCGGCTGAATGATAATAAAGCATCTACTGTTGGACTGAAACTTGTGTCGTCCGGATTTGTGGAACAAAATATACATGTGGTACAATTGAAACATTTAAGAGGCATTTGGATGGGTATATGAACAGGAAGGATTTGGAGGGATATGGGCCAGGTGCTGGCAGGTGGTACTAGATTGGGTTGGGATATCTGATCAGCATGGACGGGTTGGACCGAAGGGTCTGTTTCCATGCTGTACATCTCTATGACTCTATAACATTTGGTGCCGCGACTCGGACCTCAATATAGGAACATCTCACTGGGCTGAGTAAGTGACACGAAAGTCTGAATTGAACAGAACAGAGTGGTAAGGGCGCCCCAAGGTATTTTACCCCAGACTGCTCCTTGTGTTCAGCCAGACAATCTGTTCCTCATCCAGTGGAACCGGTACCGCGAAGAGGTCGAACGAACTGCCTTTACCCAGCTTGTAGGGTAGTTGTCAGATTACTCTGAGTTGCTGCAGGGTGACATTGGCTATTGTTCCTGTCAGAAAAAGGTCGGGACTGGTGACCCCGGTCAGGGAAGTGTTCATCACTACCTGACGGATTTGGTTTAGGGTGCTGCCTCTTTCAGATATGGCCAGTGGAAATTAATACATAATAAGGAAAGAGGGCAGGCTCGATAAATTTCTCACCCTGCAGTATTGATCTGGCCTGTGGAAATTGTTTACAGCAGAGCAAGGAGTCATAAGATAAAATTGGACAGTCCCTCTATGTAGTTGGGAAGGTAGATAATCTGTGAGAAAATACCTGATCAGGAAAATGGTTTGGTCATTTTGGTAAATTGTTATATACAAATTAAAGGATATCCAGTTTGAATTTTTGAGTGATTGTGATGGTATGTATTGTAAAAGCTTTCATTTGAATGGTGAATTGATTCCAAAATTATGGCTTAGCACTTCTAATTGCAATCGCATTAAAACAATTGACCAAGGTGCCAGTGTTTAGTCCTGTCTGTGTGGGTTTGTGTTGTTGTTTGTTCTTTGTTTCTTGTTTGTTTGATTACAGATTTCTGGGCTGAACTCTAAATGCCAGAGAAAGGCTGCCCCAGGGACAAGTATGTCTTGTCTCATTGAGAAGGGTGGCCAAGCGTCGGCCTGCCGTCTCACAGAGGACACTGAAGTGCCCTATTGCAAGAGTAAGGTGGGGGGAGAGGAAATATAGAAGGTGGATGCAGAGACCCTTTGTCTGGTAGGATTCATGTGATCCAATGTCTGGATGCATTTGGGAAGGTGCCTGGGGCCATCAGTCCCCTAAAATTAAAGAGATCGCAGTCAGTGTCCCCGAAGGGGGCTCTTTCGGGAGGCCCTTCCACCACTCCGTCGCCTTATTCCCCTCAGTACCCCTAAAGTTACCGTCAGTGCTGAGCAATCTGACCCTCGGCTGGACAAGGTCACTGCTTTGGTCACTCCCGACCACGCAGGGGGAGGCTGTTACAATTCTTAATACTGGGCTACAAGTTACTCTTAGGAAAAAGTGAGGACTGCAGATGCTGGAGATCAGAGCTGAAAATGTGTTGCTGGAAAAGCGCAGGCAGCATCCAGGGAACAGGAGAATCGACGTTTCGGGCATGAGCCCTTCTTCAGGAAACAAGTTACTCATGTCCGTACTCAGCAGGGTCCTAGTGTCCGGACAGAAATTGTTGGTGATTTGTGAAGCTTATCTGCTCATTTCTTGACAAAAAAATCTAAACCTAGCATTGAGGAAAATCTCCTCAGACTTTAACATTTGTTTATTAAGTGGAGGAATTACAGTGAACTTTGTATAGTTTAATCAAAATATTGTAAAACAGAGTGTAAAGGTGGATTTGGATATTCTAACAATATTGTTTTCAGAAAATGATACTGATTGAATTGAATCTTTGTTTCAGACTCATTTTCCTCCACTTAATTTTAAGCTGCTGCATACCTTTGTCAGTATGGAGTGCCAGTTATAGCTTTATTCTGTGTCAATTTCCCTTCCTCACTGAGAACTGAAGTGTCAGTTCAACATTATCTTGCAAATAAAATCATGTAACAAAGGTTAAGATACTGTTGTAAATATCTGTGTCTTTGGGTTAGTTATTATTTGTGCATATGAGACATCTTGACAAGACTTTTATTAATGCTGTTGCAGTCATTTCACAACCTAGGACATTATAAATGAGCAATGACTGATCAGAACTGCTTGAAAAAAAATAAATTGGAGATGTAAATTGACAGACTAGAACCAGGTAATCATAATGGAGTTCAGAGTTGGAAACTGTGAACATTTTACATTATAGCACTGGATTTTGATTAAATTAATTTCCAACTCATATTGCAGACTCTTAACAAAACTCCTACTCGATAGGAAAAAAACCTTGTGATTTGGTCAGCTGAGAGGGATATGCATGTAATTGAACAATCCTGCTACAATTTCATATATACAACACTAAGCAGATTTGAATCATTTCTGTGACTTTGAAATCTGTTTGTTCATTCTTATTATTCCACAGTACGATGCCTAGTCACTTGTTCAGTTTCCAGCTCTCATTAAATATGCTTATTACTCAATATTTTAAACAAGTTGTACTATCCTGAACTGCATTATCACACTTAGTTAATTAATTAGTTGGCAAGGCTTTATAACTTTCCACATTGTCACATGTGTCATTGCCTCATGGTTGCTTTAAAGTATGGCTGCATTGATTAATGTTCAATTGGTGACAGAGGTTATGGCAATATGAGGATACATGTAGGTAGCATAGCAAGTGAGGAACCATTAAGGGAAAATGAGACTTTGTGTTCCTCATGCAAAGCACAGGCACTGAAACAAGAGGTTGAAGAACCTTCTTTGTGATAGCCACTTTTATTTTTACTCGATAAGCTTGCCTCGGAGTAGGACAAATCTAATAGATGGGATTCTTTACACTACTATTTCTGGACAGTATGGAGGCGATACTTCTCTTAGATGTTGAAATTGGATGAATTAATGATATGTTTAAAAAAGGAACAGGAGAAAAAATATAAAGAAGCTAAAGCTGAATAAGATAAACAAGAGGGGCTAAAGTAACAAACCTAAGCACTTCTTGGGATCCCAAGCTCAGGTCTGGCATACCACCCCAGTTTGAGGAGGGAGGGAATGATATCGAGGTAGAGGGGGAATAGGGATGTTACCTTAGTGCACTGGCGCCTCCTGTTAAGCCACCTATGATTCCATCCCCGCTGCTGTACCCAAGTCCCTATATAGCTGTTTGGGTTAAGATGCGCTCTAAGAAACCAAAGGTAACCCTGTTACCTTTACACTGGAGTTCACCATCTCCATGTCACTGCTCCCCCACCAAAACTATGCTTCCCATAAGACAACTACTGAACCCCAAGGCAGATGAGGAAGATGAATTATCGGGGTCTATGTCTCCTGGAACCCAAAGAAATTATCATGATAATAAATCAGGCTCCGGATTGCTAAAGATAAACTGTCCAATTCGCTCAAAACGTCCAGCACACAATTCAAATGGACAATGCAACACCCCAGGATCTGTTTGCCCTCTGTTGTGTGATCTTGTCACCAGAAGAAGTACTAAGCGGCAGGAACAAATGGGTGAGGGTGACGGAAAGAGACCAGTCCATACTTATGATGATTTAAGCGACAGATTCAAAGAGGACACCTTGAGTGTCGCAGATATGGTAAAGACATATAACATGGATTGGTCTGAGAACACCAGGACCCAGATGAGGAAGGCCCTTATTTATTACTGGGATGGCCAGACCGCTCCCAAGATGTGCTCTAAAGGTCATACAAAAACTGAGTTTGTTCAGTTGCCCCACGATCACAATTCACCTTTAGCCAGTACTGAAGGTGGGTGGCATGATTGCTCGTAGTGCCAGGGACCCAGGTTTGATTCCAGCCTCGGGCGACTGTGGGGAGTTTGCACATTCTCCCCGTGTCTGCATGGGTTTCCGCCGGGTGCTCCAGTTTCCTCCCACAGTCCAAAGATGTGCAGGTCAGGTGAATTGGCCATTTTAAAAACAAAATTACCCATAGTGTTAGGTACATTAGTCAGAGGGAAATTGGTCTGGCTGGGTTACTCTTCAGAGGGTCAGTATGGACTTGTTGGGCTGAAGGGCCTGTTTCCACACTTTAGGGAATCTAATCATTATCTCAGTACTGAGGAATTTCACAGAATACCACAGACCTGCCTCTTGAACATGTGGACTTCACTTTCTATGTTGATGGCAACTCCTTTATTTCACGCACAGGTCAGCAATGCTCTGAATACGGGATTGCTACGGATTCTGAAGTGGTTGAATGTCCAGGCTTTGAAACTCCATTGTCAGCACAGAAGGCTGAATTGTTTGCCCTCCCTTGGACTTGCATCCTGGTGGGAGGGAGTTCGGCTAATATGAATATGGACTCTTGCTATGCTTTCAGCATTGCCCACGACCACGGCGCCTTATGAGATCACTTGGGATCTTTAATCTCAATGGGGCAACCCATTAGTAATGCTGTTTTTGTGCATAATATTTTGCAGGCCTCACAGTCACCGTTCAGCCTAGCGGTGATCAAATGTTCAGCTCACACTGGTGCCGCTGACAGAATCTCCAAGGGCAATGCATAAGCAGATGCCATCGCCAAGCAGGCAGCCTTACACCCCACTTTCCTGGTTCTGTTAGGCTCACAGCAACACCTTGCTACAAAATGTATGAGGACGGGTATGCCAGACCTTGGTGAGATACGTCACTTACAGGGGGACGTTCCCTGCAGAGGAACACAGACTGTGGGTCACAGATGAGGTGCATCCTTGATGTTCATATCAAGCTGTGGGACAGGTCTGTGTCCCTTCTTTGCTTTTACCAATCTTGGTGGATTATGTACATAACTGTACACACCTAGGCAAGGAGGGAATGGTCAGCACTTTGCTACCCTGATTCCCAAAACAATGGCTAAGAAACGAGCCAAAGCATGCTTGATCCACAAAAAGACAAATGCTGGAAAGGGATGCCTTGTAGTTCAGGGACTACTCCCTTGCCTGGTGGGCCTTTCAATTATCTACAACTAGATTTCATAGAATTACTCAGGGTACAATGTTATAAATATTGTTTGGTAATAGTAGATGTCTTCAGCAGATGGATTGAGGCCATCCCGACAAGGGACAGCACGGCTGCAACAGTGGTAAAAGTATTGTTGAGGGAAGTAATTCCCCACTATGGACTCCCAGAGACAATAAGCTCAGACAATGGGCCATACTTTGTGGCTAAAATTAACCAGGGGATCTGCAGGGAATTAGCAACAAAACGACAATTTTACTGCACTCACCACCCAAAAGCAGCTGGAGTGATGGAATGAGCAAATGGTTCCATAAAAAATAAGCTAGTAAAGCTAAAATAGGAAATAGGCCTAAGTTGGTTGAAGGTCCTACCCTTGGCCCTGTTCCACATGAGGGTTACCCCTTCAAGCAAAACTGGTCGGTCTCCTGCTGAGGCTTATGGGAAGCCCACGAGGACCCCATGGGGACCTGGGACAATCCAAGTCCCCCTCCCCGAGAGGCTAGACATGAACACCCTGGGGGAG
The DNA here is from genome assembly GCF_004010195.1 of Chiloscyllium plagiosum. Classification (NCBI taxonomy): domain Eukaryota; kingdom Metazoa; phylum Chordata; class Chondrichthyes; order Orectolobiformes; family Hemiscylliidae; genus Chiloscyllium; species Chiloscyllium plagiosum. Next base: position 81,886,651 of record NC_057723.1, read on the forward strand.
GAGGTGAGGGCACACCTGCAGGGGCTAGCCAAAACTCTCTAAAGTTTGCATTCACAGGTACACCAGGCTTACAGAGAGAGCGATGATCTGCCTGAAGGGGACTACCCCACTGCCGAACCAGGGAACTTCATCCTGATAAAGGGCTGGGAATGAAAGAAGCTGGAACCAAGATGGAAAGGACTGTTCCAGGTGCTGCTGACAACCCCCACGGCTGTGAAAGTACAAGGGCACCCCCGGTGGATACACAGAACCGACTGCAAAAGAATCAGCATGGAAGCAGACACCAATTAAGGACAAGGATATTTTCCATACTTGTGACCTCAGTGACTTTAGGAGAGGGGGCCTTGGGAATAGATGGATCCCAAATTGACAGCCTGCAGTACCATACCTTTTTGCAGCTAGCCTATCAGACAGCCCACATAACAGGGAGAGACACCCACTGCTGGGTATGTGCCCACATATGACCCCACTCAGTAGGAGGAATCCCTTTGTGGCCCGTACCTTTTCACTGGCACAAATTGGCTGAATGGCTATTGCGTCGAAGCCTTTCTGATGACCTTGCTAAGACCAATTACGCACGAGAGTGGCAGTCGGCAGGGTATAACCTGACCTCATTCAGGGACTGGCATCGCCCTAATTACAACCAATCGCAAAGGCCTCCCTCCCTTGTCATTCTCAACAACACCATCAACGACACCATTTGTTTCAGGCGGGAGGGGAAGCCCTCCAAAGGCACTTATGTGGAAACGAGTGAATGCACCTCTACCATTCCCTGCGTCGAACCTATTTGGAAGTTAACACAATATGGGTACTTTACATTTGATTGGCCCACTGTTCCCAACAGAACCTCAGGCCACCTCTGGAATAATCCTGCTCCCAGGCCTTTTTTTGGGGGGGAGCAGTGGTTTGGGTGGGGGGGGGGGTGGGGGGGGGGGTGGGATGATTCTGTTTCCACCTTGACAGCTTACAATGGCAGATACTTTATTTGTGGCTTGAAAGCCCACACCTGGCTTCCCTCCGATTGGGAGGGGTCATGTTACATGTGGTACGCTGTACCCGGCATTCGCATTTTGGGCAACTTGCCCTCACCCCTAAGACACAGAAGGTCCCTTGCCAGGATGCTCACATGGGCAGGAATGTTCTCTCCCCCAACAGGAATCTATTTACATGCCCAAGAACTTAGTCAGCTCAGGACTGTATGGGAAAGGGTTGCCAATGATACGGCTAGTGACTTAACTGAAATTAGCAGAACTACTTGCAGTTAGAACTGTGGCCCTTCAGAATTGTTTGGCCCTGGATATCCTGCTAGCCAAGGAGGATGGTACCTGTGCTATTGCTGGGGCAGACTGCTACACTTACATCCCTGACGAGTCCACTAACATCACCAACCTCTCTAAACACATCACATGGGAAATCCAGACTCACCAAACTAATGACAAGGGGTTTAGCGATGGCATGGAGGGGTGGCCACTAGGGGGCATTCTTAGAGGACTGGGGGCCCTGCTGGTACATATCGGAATGACAATACTAATCATAATCGCTTGCATTCTAGTACTCTAGTGCTTATGGCCACCATTGTCCGAATGTTTTCGCTATAGGCTCTGAGGGTACCTGGTTGATCATCGAATGATCAATAAGAGGAAATGAGGAAGTTAGAAATCCACAAAGAGATCAGTTCCATGTTTTACTTCACTTTCAAGGCATGCTGGGGACTCAAGAGTTTAGATTAGATTTAGATTAGATTACATTACAGTGTGGAAACAGGCCCTTCGGCCCAACAAGTCCACACCGACCCGCCGAAGCGCAACCCACCCATACCCCTACATTCACCCCTTACCTAACACTACAGGCAATTTAGCATGGCCAATTCAACTAACCTGCACATCTTTGGACTGTGGGAGGAAACCGGAGCACCCGGAGGAAACCCACGCAGACACGGGGAGAACGTGCAAACTCCACACAGTCAGTCGCCTGAGGCGGGAATTGAACCCAGATCTCTGGCGCTGTGAGGCAACAGTGCTAACCACTAAGAGTTAAACATTCCACTACTGAAGAGACTCACTGCAGTATCAATTGGAAGCCTGTCCTTTTACAATATAGACAAAACATCTCAGTAGGAGGGAGACTGACTGTATCCCAGAAAAGGAGTCCATTGGAGACACACATGTGGATTCTTCTGCAGCCTCAGACAGAGGTATCTGTCCTTTCCAGACAAGACTGATAGCCTTTGCCACACCCTGTTAAACTGCCTTCCGCTCCCATTGTCTTGCTTCCACTCCATATTGGCATAGGTATGTGAATCCCCCAAGTGAACCCCATCAACACATGATCATGAAGAATACTTATCCCTTTCACAAGTTATCACAGGACATCGACATTCACCGGGTTTTGTAAATTCATAATTACCTATCTTAAACTATGCATCTACTGTTGTACAGAAACTTGTGTCGTCCAGATTTGTGGAACAAAATATACATCAACACATGCCCCGCATGATTTTATTAACCTCTATATGGTCACCCCTCAGTCTCGGCCATAAAACATATGAACAAACAGCTAGGCCTAAAATTGTCACATGCTATATGCCCCAAATGGCCCCAAATAACAAGCTTGAAATGCATGTGCACTCCTGATCGGAAAGATGCTGGCTGCCTCATTGGAAAAAGACAAACACATAGCATCCTTCACTCATGTGTGTGTTAAGTCCTTTGCATATGTAACTAAGAAACCAATTGCCTTATATCGAATGCACTCAAGGAAATCAATTTTCGAGATGCCTGCTAACCAGGAACATAAGTTTCCTGGATTTGTTCCACTTGACATGAAATTAAAGGCCCTATTGATGCTATCAATCCTCATTGCATTACTGCCACTTCTAATGTGGCCATTATTGTCACTTACAAACTCCCGTTGGCCTGCAAATTCCACCTCTGAGCTGCAGAGGATGAGCTCCATCCCGATCTCTCAATGACATTTACTTAGTTTACTAGCTGATTTTTTCTTGTCTTTGTGCTGACTTAACAATGACAGTTGTCCAAGGTGTCACCATGTTACCATAATATTTACAGAGGGATGCGAACAGCTTGTGTAACTAGACGAGACCGTGACAGATGGAAGGAAATTCATTGAAGTACAAAATTAGCCATTTTAGTAGGAAAAGTGTAAAGCAAGAAGTTTTTTTCTATGGTACAAGACTGAGAAATGTTTTCATTCAGAGGGACCTATTACAGAATCATAGACTTGTTATAGCACGGAAGGAAACCATTCAGTTTATCATGTCTGTACTGGCTTTCCGAAAGAGTTTCTCACTTAGTATCATTCTCCTGTCTTCTCCTTCTAACCCTACACATTCGCCCTTTTCAAATAATCTTCTAATTCCCTTTTGAATGCTTCAATTGAACCTTGCTTCACCACACTTTTAGGAACACTTTGCCTAACCACCCACTGCTTGAATTTGCATTTTTCCTTATGTTTCATTTACTTCTTTGACAAATTATTTTGTATCTGTCTCCTCTTGTTCATGATCCCTTCATAATTGGGAATATTTTCTCCCATTCTAGACTCTCCAGACCTCTCATGATCTTGAATACTTCAATCAAAACTCCTTTCAGTCTTCTCTTGGAGTTTGGAAGAAAGGGAGGTGATCTTATTGAGAGGTGGAAGCATCTGAGAGGCATGACTGCTGGAAATGTACAATCTAGGAGGCACAGGTCTCTCATTTCAGAGGGAGATTAGGAGGAATTTATTCTCTCAGAGGGTTGGTGGTCTTTGGAATTCTTTTCCAGAGAAAACAGTGAGTTTGGCTCATTGAATATATCAAGGCTGATTTCGAAAGATATTCGAATGGATCAGATTTAAAAGGAATGAAGGATTATGGTAGACAGACAGGAAAGTGGTATTGAGGCCACAATAAGGCCAAACATAATCTAATGAATAGTGAAACGTGGTCAAGAAACCAAATGACCTACTCCTTAACTCACAAGATTTTATGATTCTTTGTAATTGGCTCTGACACAGTGAAAACAGGCGTTCTCCAGTTATTCTATAGAAATCTTAATAGCTAAACAAAAGAATGATTAAGATTTCCCTTACCCTTCTGTGCTGTGTCTCACGTCTTTCCCAGTAACTATCGGGCTAAACATTACATGAGTAATGTAACCGAGTATTGGGATTCAATGGGTGCTACTCCGTAGCTGGTGAGAGTGATTACAACAGCACACAAACATTGGGCTCCTTGTTCATCTCCATGATTGTGGTGAGCAGTCCAGCATGAAATGCATTGTTGAGAGTCCATGCACTCAACCAAGTTTAAATTAAATATAGCCTGCACATTATTTTAAAGCCAGTGTGCACCTCTTAAAGGGCTGTTCTGGCTAAGGCAAGGGCTAGATGTGTTGGTGAAGGAAGTTTGGAGCAGGAGGAATTCAAAGTGAAGGAGCTGCCTGCCAGAGAGAGGATTCTCAGGTTCTCAAATTCAACACTGGCAGCTAATGTACTGTCAGTGGAAATATCTTACTCCCTGTAAGGTATCTTTCAGTATCATCTAAGAGGCTGTCCAAGCATGCATTTGGAAGAAAAAGAGATCAGATAACTATAGAGGTCAATGCTCTGAGTCTGGTTTGTGGGTGAAACTATAATGTCAGAGAAAGTTCACTGACTACATAAGAGTGGTCAAGGTCAATCATTGTGTCTTTAACTGTCATTTCCCACGAGTCACATGACCAAGTAACAGTGCTAAATGAATAACTGATCAGGGTCTCCTCCTGTGGTCTCCAGCCTCACAGGTGCCAGTCTTCAACCAATTTGATTCATTTCAGAAACAGGGATACTTGATACTGCAAAATCGCTGACCACATTCAGGCAAAAAACTTTTAAGATTTGCTACATCCAAAGTCACGTTGTCCAATTGCAGCAACAACACAGGCATCTCTGCAACCATGTGAAAAAAAATTTCCAGATCAGTCCTGTATGAAAAAACCAGAACAAACCCAACCCGACAACTCACATCCTCATCAATTTACTCAGAAACATTTGTAAAGTAATGGAAGGTGTCATCAACAATAGTACCCAGCAGCACCAGCTCAGCAATAAACTGCTCACTGACACCCACTCAACACCTGCCCACATTACAGCCTTAATTCAGACTTGGACTAAAGAGCTGAATACATGGAGTCAGGTGACAGTGACTGCCCTCAAGATCAAGGCAACTTTTGACTGAGGAGTAGGGGAATCAATGTTTCAGGCATAAACCCTTTATCAGGAAAGTCATTAGGATGTCTAGGAGCCTCAGGAAACTGAGTCAACAGAAATATGGGGAAAATTCAGCATTGTTTGGAGCCATCCCAGCACAAAGGGAGATGGTTGTGGGAAATCAGTCATCTGATCTCCAGAACACTTTGCAGGAATTCCTCAGGGCAGTGTCCTCAGCCCAACCAGCTTTAGCTGCTTCTTCAATGGCTTTCCTGCCATCACAAGGTCAGAAGTGGGGATGTTCACCAATGATTGAACAGTGTGCAGCATTATTTTTGATTCAGTCCATGTCCAAATGCAGTAAGACCTGGACAATGTCCTGGCTGGGCAAGTGGCAACTAGTACTCACACCCCACATATGATAGGCAATGATTATCTCCAAAAGAGAGAATCTAACTATCATCTCTTGATATCCAACGGCATGACTATCACTGAATCTCTCGCTTTTAACATCCTAAACAAATACAATGGCTGCAGGAGCAGGTCAGATGCCAGGAATCTTAAAGCAAGTAATTCACTTCCTAACTCTCCAAAGTCTGTCCATCATCTACAAAGGCAAAAGCCAGGAATATATGGAATACTCCCCTTCACCTGGATGATGCAACTCTAACAACACTAAAGAAGATTGACACCATCCGGGACAATGCAATCCACTTGATTGGCACCACATTCACAAACATTCAGTCCCTGCACCACCAACACTTGGTTGCAGCACTGTACATTATTCACAATTGCACTGCAGAAATTCAGCAAAGATCTTAGGCAGCACCTTCCAAACACACAACCAGTTCTATCTAGAAGAACAAAAGCAGCAGGTACATGGGAACATCACCACTTGCAAGTTCGCCTCAAAGCCACACCCCATCCTGAGTTGGAAATATATCACTGTTCCTTCACTGTCACTGGGTCAACATCCTGGCAATCCCTCCCTAATGACATTGTGCATCTGCCTATAGCAAGTGGATGACAGTCATGCAAGAAGACAGCTCACTACCACTACCATTTTCTCAAAGTCCACAAGGGATGGAGAATAAATGCGAGCCAACAACATTCAAACCCCTGACTGAATAAAAAACCTTATGCACTGCTCATTGCACCACACCACCATCACTTGTCCATCAGCAGTTTCTAACAATCAGGAGTTGTGCCTTATTTCCATACTTTCACACATGGCACTGATGAAAGTACCAAATTCACAACTTACAACCTCTACACACTGGAAGCTAATCAGCGATGACATATATATCATTCAGATTCATATTTAATTACTCTCTCTGCTTTCTCACAGAGCAAAATGGCACATAATAGATGGGAGTAACAGAGAGGTTTTGAGTGACAGTCAAGATACATGCCCTTGCCTCTGTGGAGGAAATCTTCATTTTTTGCACAGTACTGAGGCAGCGAATGTTAATGAAGCCACACAGGAGTGTTCTGCTTTAAGGACTTTTTCAAATTCTCTTTTTACCTGGACTCCACAATCCGGTATTGATATTTTCTTATCAACCTGTTCAGAGAAGCCATCAGACCCCTCTGGTGCAGTAGGGACTTGAACCTGGGCTTCCTGGCTCAGAACTAGGGACACTATCATTGCACCACAAAAGCCCCATCACAATCAGTTAATAAGTACAAGTTGTCACAGATGTAACTTTGCATCACATGTTTTTTCCTCTACTCCCTGTTTCCTCAAGTCAATGCTCCCTTTATGCTTTCAGAAGCCCAAGCTCAGTGAGATGAGAGGAAGAGCAAATGTCTGGTGATAAAGCACATCACTTGATTTGGCACTCATGACAACCAGCTCAGATATTGACTAAATTAGCCATGGATACAAGTACAATAGCATATAAATTATTAAAGATATATAAGAGACTAGCTTAAATCAATTAAGTTGCTAAGTTTGTGCTGTAGTTATTAGTGATTGATTGATGATACAGTGTGCAGGATAAAATAACTCAAGGTCACTGTGAGTATTGAGAAATCCAGTTTATAATCAAATTAAACAGTTTGTTGTTTTCAAAAGCGTAGTCCAATAGAAATAAATAGGGGACTTTCATACGAATATTAATAAAATATGCTCAATCTGGACTCACAACTCACTTCAATCACTACTGAGAGCCTTTTGCCTTTTTTGAGCATTAAATGCTAACAATGCTTCACAAATCTCTCTACATTGCCACATTCTAGAATAATCTGAAAGTTGCTGTCTTATTTAACTCAATCTCTTCTGCCATCACAACGACCTTGGAAAAGCAAATGCAGTTTTTAAAAAAAAAAATTATAATGTCAATTAATGTAGTATGACAGGAAGAACAAACTGGCAGTTTTAGTACACCTTCCACATACTCAGGACCTTTCTGAGCATGTGATATTGAATGAAACAGTTTTGCAATGCCATTGTTAGTTTGTGGTGGGAAAATTTGACAGCAGGTTTGTGCATGGTAAGATCCATGACAACCATTGAGTGGCACAGTGGCACAGTGGTTAGCACTGCTGCCTCACAGCACCAGAGACTTGGGTTCAATTCCCACCTCAGGCACCTGTCTGTGTGGAGTTCTCACATACTCCCAGTGTCTGGGTGCTCTGGTTTCCTCCCACAGTCCAAAGTTCTGCAGGTTAGGTGAATTTGCCACTCTAAATCGCCTGTCGTGTTAGGTGTAGGGGAATGGGTGGGTTGCTCTTTGGAGGGTCAGTGTGGACTTGTTGGGCCGAAGGGCCTGTTTCCACACTGTAAGTAATCTAATCATAACTACTTAGTGCTGTTTTACTAAAGAGGCAGCCAGGAAACTGGGAGAAATGGGGTGACAGTCTAACAATACAGGATAAACCATTCAAGACTGAGATCAGAAGAAATGTCTTCACCCAGAGGGTGGTGAGTCTGTGGAATGCTCTGCCACAGAAAGCAGTTGAGTCCAAATCAAAATGTTTTCAAGAAGATATAAGAAAGAGTTCTTAAGCCTAAAGTGATCAAAGCGTGTCAGGAGAGAACTGGAGCAGAGTACTAGGTTGGATGATGAGCCATGATCGTGTTGAATGGCAGAGTGGTCATGTGGAGCCGGGTGTGCTTTTACTGTTTGGGAAGTGTGGCTGAACTATTGGATCCAGGCTGGATATGTGTTCACCTAATTATTACAGTTTCTTTTTTTATTTGCATTTGATCTTTATTTTTGAAACATAATTCACTCTTAAATGGTATACTTGCAGCCAATGCTAGACTTATAAGCAAAGTGCTGTAAGGTTAAAAACCATTCCAAAGCATGGAGTAATGTAACTCCAACCTCCATACCATTAGAAAATACTTCATACTAAGTTTAGGTTTTAAACTACATTGCACTTATTCTGAGAGAAAGCATGTGAAAAGTTAAATGTTTTGTTCCGTACTAATGTCTATTATCTTTGTTTAGATATGGCATTTTGTTAATGATTGGGTTTTAATACCTGCTTGTTGGGGTTTGAGGTTGTACATTTTTGTCGAAAGAACAGAGGCATAAACTATTTCTGAATGGGGAAAGGCTTCAAAAATCTGAAACACAATGGGGCTTTGGAGTCCTCATTCAGGATTCCTTAATGGTAAACATACAAGCAGACAAATGCAATGTCAGCATTCATTTCAAGAGGGTTAGAATACAATAGCAGGGATGTACTGCTGATGTTGTAGAAAGGTTGGTCAGACTGCAATTGGAATATTATGAGCAGCTTTGGGCTCTGTATCTAAGGAAGGATATGCTGGCATTGGATTCGGTCCTGAGGTAGTTTGCAGGAATGATCTCTGGGATGAAGGACTTGTCATATGAGGAGTAGTTGAGAACTCTATTCGATGGAGTTTAGAAGTGTGGGGAATGCTTACAGAATACTGAGAGGACTTGGAGAAGATGTTTTCACTAGTAGGAGAGACTAGGATCCAAGGGCAAACCTCAGAGTGCAGGGCCAGCCCTTTAGAACTGAGATGAGAAATTTCTTTAGCCAGAAGGTTGTGAATCTGTGGGACTCATTGCCATAAAAGATAGTGGAGGTCTAGCCATTGAGTATATTTAAGATGGAGATAGATAGATTCTTGATTAGTAAGGACATGAAATGTCATGGGGAGAAAGTAGGAGAATGGGCGACACAGTGGCACAGTGGTTAGCACTGTTGCCTCACAGCGCCAGAGACCTGGGTTCAATTCCCACCTCAGGTGACTGACTGTGTGGAGTTTGCACATTCTCCCTGTATCTGTGTGGGTTTTCTCTGGGTGCTCCGGTTTCCTCCCACAGTCCAAACATGTGCAGGTTAGGTGAATTGGCCATGCTAAACTTGTCTGTAGTGTTAGGTGAAGGGGTAAATGTAGAGGAATTGGTCTGGGTGGGTTGCGCTTCGGCGGGTCGATGTGGACTTGTTAGGCCGAAGGGCCTGTTTCCACACTGTAAGTAATCTAATGGGGTTGAGAAACATATCAGCCATGATCAAATGGTGGACCAGACTCCAGGGGCTGAATGGCCTAATTCTGCTGCATGGCCTACTCCTACTCCTATTGTCGGAGATTATAAATTTTTAACTTAGTCTGCTCACAGACAATTGATACCACTGTTTAGTTCAAAAGACAGCGCCTCTGACATTGTAATACTCTTTTGTGCTTGCTGAAATGCCAGCTTGGATCCATGCCCAAAATCTTGTCTGAAGCTTAAACCCTAGATAGAATGTTGCCACAATACCAAACACCTTGTTTCACCATTGTATATTTGTTCGCCTGGCTATTGGAGGCTCCATTTTGCCAGACCATTCCAACAAAGTCCAAAGCAGACCTGTTTATTACAGAAACAGATGCATTTTGCAATGCCAGTCATTTTCTTCCACATGGTTTCAAATCATGTTCCTGCAACATATTTTATCTTAGTTTAATGTGGAGAAGAATCCACATTTTCTCAGCACAAATTCTGCTAGTTGCTCAACAATTCCCTAAGTTACATTGAAGAATGTTTGGCTGATAGTGAAAGAGTCAATTTAGTCTCCACAATTGAAAATGTATCAGTTTGTCATTTTAAAATTTGCATACAATTTACAAATTCTGACATTTTATTAGAATCACAGTATATCTAACCAATTATAAAAAAGCCCTCATATTCCTTCCAAATTCTGACTTGTAGTTTACAAATGCTTGCATTGTAGAAATCTCAGAAAGGTCCTCTGCGTAACACCTTTGATAAAGTTATCTTTCATTTGCTATTTAAAATTATGCTGGGAAATGGAGATGACTGAAAAGGCAATAGGATCAGTATAGCAACTTGCATTTATATAGCACTTTGAACATAATAATTTTCCCCTCAATATTTCACAGGAAAAGAAGTCAGACAAAAATTACCATTGATCCAGAGAAGAAAGCCTTTGGACAGATGAATTGAAGATTAGCAAAGGGATATGTTTGAAGAGGTGTTAAAACAAAGAGTGGGTCTGGAAAGTTTAAAAAGGAAACTCCAATGGTTGGGCCTTAAATAATTGAAGGTGGAGAGTGGGAGTTTCCACTTCTGAAGTGGATGTGCAATGGCAAGAAAGGTGGGAAAATATTGGTAAAAATGTAAAGAAAAATCAGATTCTTAACACTAAGAAAATATTTTTCAATCTTCCCCTTAAGCTTTAGCTAATGACTTCAGAATCTCATTATTGAGTGGCGCCTACCTTATTTCTATGTATTCACATCTCATCAGTAGCCCAATATAACTTATTTATACATTTTCTCCTCTCCTTCCCTGAGAAACTAAATGGCACATGTTTCGTGGGTATCTAGTAGCTGCAGCTAGCCAAGTCCTCCTCCTGCCCATCACCCAGTTGTGCCTTCCCCATAATAAGTCAGCTTTTCCATACCCAGGATCAGCCTACTCTGTGGGATTTCTCCTGTCCAAAGTCAAATTGAATCTGGTACAAGTGAAGGAGATCTCCATGTATCTAGCAAAGAAATGACATCTAGCAGAGCAACAACATTGAAGTGTTCTCATCAGTAGTAAAAGCAGCAAGTTAAAAATGATTGAATTTGTTCACTTTTATAGAACATAGAACGTTACAGCACAGTACAAGCCCTTTGGCCCTCGATATTGGGTGGCCCTGTGGAACAAATCTGAAGCCCATCTAACTTACACTATTCCATTCTCGTCCAAATGCCATCCAATGACCTTTTAAATGCCCGTAAGGTTGGCGAGTCTACAACTGTTGCAGGCAGTGTGTTCCATGTCCCTACTACTCTCTGAGTAAAGAAACTACCTCTGACATCTATCCTATATCTATTACCCCTCAGTTTGAAGCTATGTCCCTCATGTTATCCATCACCATCCATGGATCAAGGCTCTCACTGTCCACCGATCTAACCCTCTAATTATCTTAGATGTTTCAATTAAGTCACCTCTCAACCTTCTTCACTCTAATGAAAACAGCCTCAAGTCCCTCAACCTTTCCTAGTAAGACCTTCCCTCCATACCAGGCAACATTCTAATAAATCTTACCATCTGCCCAGTAATCTACATTTCTGTTACTCCTTCCAAAGTGAATCACCTCACACTTTTCTGCATTAAACTCCATTTGCCACCTCTCAGCCCAACTCTGCAGCTTATCCATGTCCCTCTGTAACCTACAACATCCTTTGGCACTATCCACAACTGTACCAACCTTAATGTCATCTGCAAATTTACTAACCCATCCTTCTACACCCTCATCCAGGTCATTTATAAAAATTACAAACAACAGTGGACCCAAAACAGGACTTTGTGGTACACCACGAATAAATGAACTCCAGGATGAACATTTCCCATCAACCACCACCATCTGTCTTCTTTCAATTTCTGATCCAAACCACTAAATCGCCCTCAATCCCACGCCTCTGTATTTTGTGCAATAGTCCAATATGGGGAATCTTTTCAAATGCCTTACTGAAATCCAAATACACCACATCAATAGCTTTACCCTCATCCACATGTTTGGTCACCTTCTCAAAGAACTCAATTGGGTTTGTGAGGCACAACCTACTCTTCATGAAACCGTATTGACAATCCCTAATCAACTTATTCCTATCGAGGTGATTACAATTCCTATCTCATTTAATCTTTTCCAACACTTTACCCATGACTGAAGTAAGGCTCACTGGTCTATAATTACCAGGGTTGTCACTACTCCCCTTCTTGAACAAGGGAACAACATTTGCTCTCCTCCAGTCTCTGGTACTATTCCTGTAGACAATGATGACATAAAGATCAAGGCCAAAGCTCAGCAATCTCCTCCCTGGCTTCCCAGAGAATCCAAGGATAAGTCCCATCCGGGCAGGGATTTACAATTTTCACACTTGCTGGAATTTCTAATGCCCCCTCCTTGCGAACCTCAATCCTATCTGGTCTGGTAGTCTGTTTCTCAGTAATCTCCTTGACAATATTGTCTTTTCCCAGTGTGAATACTGACAAAAAATATTCATTTAATGCTTCCCCTATCTCCTCTGACTCCATGCACAACCTCCCACCACTATCCTTGATTGGCCCTAATCTTACTCAGCACCAAGACTCACTACCATAGCCACATCTCCTTCCTCAGCACCAAGACTCACTACGACAGCCACATCTCCTTCCTCAGCACCACGCCTAGGAACCCTCCAACCACAAGGGATGAACTCAGATTTCTCGAGTTTCCACATTTCCCCTCCCCCCACCTTGTCTCAGTCAAATCCCTCAAACTCAGCACCGCCTTCCTAATCTGCAATCTTCTTCCTGACCTCTCCGCCCCCACCCCACTCCGGCCTATCACCCTCACCTTGACCTCCTTCCACCTATCGCATTTCCAACGCTCCTCTCCCAAGTCCCTCCTCCCTACCTTTTATCTTACACTGCTGGACACACTTTCCTCATTCCTGAAGAAGGGC